>NC_056741.1:1091259614-1091404614 GCF_019279795.1 Protopterus annectens
AAAAGGGTTTCTGGTTTCATTCAAAGGGGATCCAGTGTCTGTCCGCCTGGGATGACATGCTTTCGACAAGCCACTCTGCTTCACTAGATATGGCTTGCACCTGTCACCCTTAGGCTTTCGAATACTGGCCAAGGCTCTTGCCACCCCATAGTGCCTTTTTAGGCAAGGCTCAAAGACAAACCCACCGTAAGTAGCACAAGTAACAAAAACTGAGGTAATGCTACTCAATGCCATAAGTCTAAACCTCAAAATGCATGCACTCGAGGCACTCCTCAGTATGGAGAAAATCGATATATGTGCAGTAACAGAAACCTGGTTTAAGGCTCCAGAGAGCACCACCTGGCTACAACTCATACCATACATTTCAGCGACAGAACCCAAACCAAAATACAAAAGGCGGGGGCGTATCCATATTCATCAAGGATACCCACACCTCCAGGTTAGTGGCACAGCCGCGATGCTTCAGAGATCATCCACGTGCAACTAACAACAGGCAAAACCGCAATTCAAATTGCAGCTTTCTACAGATCACCCACCATGTCCTAGGACCCTCATTCCGCATTTCTGGAAACACTGGGAAACATAAAGGTCCTACCAAACACCCTAATATTGGGTGATTTCAATTACCCAAACATTAACTGGGAGAACTACTCAAGTACTAACGCCCTTGCCCAAACTGGTCAACACTCCCACCAGAGGTGACAACATATTGGACCTGGTCATCACCAACATGGGCGACTGGTGTTCCACACCGGAGGTCAACCCCTCACTGGTTAGATATGACCATAAACAAATCACTTTGGATATCCAAATTCCGCTCCCACCCCCGGACAAGAAAACCACCGTGAAAAACTTTTCAAAAGCAAACTTCACGTTACTTAAGACCGAGGTGGAAAGTTTCAAAGTCCCCATGCTGAAGGATAACTCTGTCCAAGCTGCAAAATCCTTTACTAATGCATTCTATGGGCACCTACAAGAATGCATGGATCATCTCATCCCAAGTAAAACCAAGACTCACTCCTCCAAGAAAGGAAACCAGGCATAGATCACCTCTCAGACTCCTACCATAAACAAGCTATAAAATAGAAAGTGGAAACTAATACAGAAAAAAGTAAAATCCCAAGAAGGGAAGACATCCTGATCAGCATCAGCAAGAAACTACGATCCCTCATAAAATCCTCCAAGGCAAGCTTTGAAAGAAAAATTGCCAAAGACTCCAAAGATAACCACAGGGCATTCTTTAGCTATGTCAAGAATCTAAGTGGCAATGCTCATATCTGCTTGGAATTATTGCAGAATGGCACAAAATACACTGAACCGACAGATATCGCCAACATCCTGGCAGACAGGATCAGTGCAAATTTCACCCCCATCTCACCCCCAAAAGGGCTCATAACAATACCAGAGGAATGTAGAGTCCCTGAAATCACAGACACTCAGGTTAAAACAGCCCTCTCCAAAGCCAAAAACACAGCATCAATGGGACCGGACGGTGTACCAGGCTGCGTCCTACACAAGCTCAAAGATGAACTAACCCCTCACCTAAACACACTGTTCAAACTCAGCCTCTCCACGGGCTACGTACCCATAGAGTGGTACTATCACCATATAAGTCTGACTAGCATGGTCTGCAAGGCTATGGAGCGCATCATCATGGAACTCATTAATAGAGACATTGGGAAGCTCTAAACACTAGACCCTATCCAGTTCGGTTTTGTAGAAGGAAAGGGCTTTAAGGTGCTCTGCATAAGGAAGATTTGTTACACCTTGTATTCTTTTTGTAAGAAACCTCTGAGGTCACTGTAGCTGCTGCATATGTCTGGTCAGGTATATACCAAAGGGAGTATTGTACTCTATGATTGGCCTGATAAGGGCAGAGTGCGGTGGGATAATGACCTCATTGGACCTAGATGTCTTCCCCTTAACTTATAAGTTGCGCAACATAAAAGGATTTCCTCACTACTGTGGTCACATGCTGGTCAAATGTAAGGCCACTGTCTACATGCCTACCCAGATCCCTGACCACTGGGTTGACTTTGGGGTGTATTACCAACATGGTGATTAGCCGGGATGGTTGACTTCCCAAAGAGTACAATTATGCATTTCTTATTATTGAGTTTCTTTTTCAGGAAGATTTGCAGCAGATACTAAAGGAGGTAAGAAAACCTGCTACTAGGAAATCTTATATTGGCAAGTGGAAAAGATTTTCTAGTTGGTGCCTTGCCATTAACCAGGGAACTATCACGGATTATGTAACACTTATAGGTTCGTAGGTTCATAGGTAGGTACTAGGCTATCTGCCCGAAGGAATTTATAAGCCTAGCCAGAATGTGTTGGCTTTTGCCGCCCCCTTAGATTACTTCCCTTTGCCTCTGTCCAGCAGAGCCACTGAAGTGATCCCTGAGGTAAACTTTCTGTTTTCCATCCACTCGTCAAGGTTTCTTTTCAAGAGTGTTAGTGAGGAGCTCTGCCTAGTGTAGACTGAGATCTTGTTCCAAAGCATGGGAAGTCTCTGGATGGGACAGGAATCTATCCCTCCAGCACATCCTATTTATTGTTGTGGTGAGGTTTAGATCCCTAGAGCATGTGGCTCGAGGGGATAAGGTTTTCTTTAGGTGGAGTATGTCCATCAATTCTGGGTTGGACATGGCCTTGTATGTCAGGCAGAGATCACCTCTGAGTAGGTGGTATGCAACCGAGTACAGCTGTAGTTTCTTCAGTCGAGCTGCATAGGGCATCTGTTTGAGGCCTGTGATCCTCTTGGTGAGGTACTTCTGTGGTCTTTCCAGCTGTTGCAGGTGTCTTGTAAGGTACATCCCAAATGGGGCATTGTATACTATGATGGGTCTGATGAGTGATGAGTAGAGGGGCACAATGACCTCTTTTGATCTGGATGCGAACCCTTTTGTGATTAGGTGGGCCATGTAGAAGGGTTTTCTAACCACTTTGGCAATGTGATTATCAAAGGTGAGATTACTATCTACTTAGGTCCCCAGATCCATTATTACATCTTCCGTATTTAGGGAACTACCACCTATGTGGTAGTTTGTGGGTACTTTGTTTTTTCCAAAGGGGATGACTATGCACTTTTTGGCATTTACCTTGAGGCCATGATTTTGACACCAGATATCTGTCTCAGTGAGACCCTTTTGGAGGATGTCTGTGTCAGCCAGAGAGTCAATTATAGCCCCTAGTTTGCAGTCGTCTGCGAACGTGGTCAGCCGTAGTCCTCCTGTGCTTGCCTGTACCTCTGAGAAGTATATGCCGAACAGGAGGGGTCCTAGGACTGAGCCCTGGGAAACGCCACTTGTAACCAGTTTAGAGTCAGACCTAGCTCCCGCAACTCTCACCATTTGGGTTCTGTCCGTGAGCCAGTTGGCAGCCCATCTTGTGACATAGGGGTTTATGTTCAGGCTGGTGAGCTTGTCTATAATACCAGAATGGGGAATGGTGTTGAAGGCCTTTGCGAGGTCTAGGTAGGCTATGTGTACCGCCTTTCCTCATCTATAGCCTTGGTAACTGTCTCAAAGAAGTCCACCAGGTTTAGGAGGCATGATCTGCCCTTAACAAAGCCGAACTGGATAGGGTCTAGTGTTTAGAGCTTCCCAATGTCTCTATTAATGAGTTCCATGATGATGCGCTCCATAGCCTTGCAGACCATGCTAGTCAGACTTATAGGGTGATAGTTCCCGGGGTCTGTTGTGGCTCCACCTTTGTGGAGCGGAATAACCATTGCTGTGCACCACTCTATGGGTACGTAGCCCGTGGAGAGGCTGAGTTTGAACAGTGTGTTTAGGTGAGGGGTTAGTTCATCTTTGAGCTTGTGTAGGACGCAGCCTGGGACACCGTCCGGTCCCATTGATGCTGTGTTTTTGGCTTTGGAGAGGGCTGTTTCAACCTGAGTGTCTGTGATTTCAGGGACTCTACATTCCTCTGGTATTGTTATGAGCCCTTTTGGGGGTGAGATGGGGGTGAAATTTGTGCTGAACCTGTCTGCCAGGATGTTGGTGATATCTGTCGGTTCAGTGTATTTTGTGCCATTCTGCAATAATTCCAAGCAGATCTGAGCATTGCCACTTAGATTCTTGACATAGCTAAAGAATGCCCTGTGGTTATCTTTGGAGTCTTTGGCAATTTTTCTTTCAAAGCTCGCCTTGGAGGATTTTATGAGGGATCGTAGTTTCTTGCTGATGCTGATCAGGGATGTCTTCCCTTCTTGGGATTTTACTCTTTTCTGTATTAGTTTCCAGTTTCTATTTTATAGCTTGTTTATGGCAGGAGTCTGAGAGGTGATCTATGCCTGCTTTCCTTTTCTTGGAGGAGTGAGTCTTGGTTTTACTTGGGATGGCATGATCCATGCATTCTTGTAGGTACCCATAGAATGCATTAGTAAAGGATTTTGCAGCTTGGACAGAGTTATCCTTCAGCATGGGGACTTTGACACTTTCCACCTCGGTCTTAAGTAACGTGAAGTTTGCTTTTGAAAAGTTTTTCAAGGTGCTTTTCTTGTCCGGGGGTGGGAGCGGAATTTGGATATCCAAAGTGATTTGTTTATGGTCAGATCTAACCAGTGAGGGGTTGACCTCCGGTGTGGAACACCAGTCGCCCATGTTGGTGATGACCAGGTCCAATATGTTGTCACCTCTGGTGGGAGTGTTGACCAGTTGAACCAGGGCATTTGAGTTTATAAATTCTAGGAAATGTTGGGCAAGGGAGTTAGTACTTGAGTAGTTCTCCCAGTTAATGTTTGGATAATTGAAATCACCCAATATTAGGGTGTTTGGTAGGACCTTTATGTTTCCCAGTGTTTCCAGAAATGCGGAATGGGGGTCCTAGGACATGGTGGGTGATCTGTAGAAAGCTGCGATTTGAATTGCAGTTTTGCCTGTTGTTAGTTGCACGTGGATGATCTCTGAAGCATCGTGCTGTGCCACTAACCTGGAGGTGTGGGTATCCTTGATGAATATGGATACGGCCCCGCCCTTTGTATTTTGGTTTGGGTTCTGTCGCTGAAATGTATGGTATGAGTTGTAGCCAGGTGGTGCTCTCTGGAGCCTTAAACCAGGTTTCTGTTACTGCACATATATCGATTTTCTCCATACTGAGGAGTGCCTCGAGTGCATGCATTTTGAGGTTTAGACTTATGGCATTGAGTAGCATTACCCTCAGTTTTTTGTTACTTGTGCTACTTACGGCGGTGGGTTTGTCTTTTGAGCCTTGCCTAAAAAAGGCACTATGGGGGTGGCAAGAGCCTTGGCCAGTATTCGAAAGCCTAAGGGTGACAGGTGCAAGCCGTATCTAGTGAAGCAGAGTGGCTTGTCGAGCATGTCATCCCAGGCGGACAGACACTGGATCCCCTTTGAATGACACCAGAAACTTAGCCAATTGTTGAAATTGAGAACTTTTTCTTTATACCATGGTATCATTGTTGGTGAGGGCAGGATGCTTCTCAGGGTCAGGGTCATACCAGCTCGGGCTACATGATCAGAGAGCTCTTCCATGTCTCTTTTCATGGAATCCAGGGAGGTACGGTTCAGGAAATTCACACCAACATGGACAATGACAGAATCATATTTGTACTTGTTCTGGAGTGACCCGAGTGCTTGTGTTATGTGGTGGATCCTGGCACCTGACAGTCAGCTAACAGGAACCTTGTCCTTATTCAGCCTAGTGAGTGGGACGTCAGTGTGCCTGACTATAGAGTCACCTATTACTAGTATGTTGGGTATATTATTTTGCCTTAAGGGCTGTGATTGCATGGCACACTGGTTTTGTGAAGTACGTGTTTCATGGTTTGTGTTGGGGGGGTGGAGGTTGCTTGGATGTTTGCTTTGGAGGTCTCTGTTGGTTTTGCAGATTTTTATTTAGAGCCTCCGAGTATGTTTTCATGTATTTATGTGTGTTTTTTGCCAGTGCTGCTTTACTGGGTCTATGTGAGACTGGTGGTGTGATGCAAGTATTTCCCTTCTCCTCTTGACTGTCTGATCCAGTCTTGGGTTGAGAGAGCTTAGCCTCCAGTTTGGCTGTATAATTGCATCTCTCACATGTATCAGTGTTTGGTGGCAGGAGGAGGGGGTTGTCTGTGTACATGAGGCAGTTGTAACATTGCCTCAAAATGCCCAAATTCACCAGCTGGACTGAAGAGTACACCTGAAACTGCCCTTTGAACATGCCTGGATAGGTACAGTGAACTGTTTTACTGGATGGCTGGTAAGGTCGAATAGAGAGCCTTGTCCTTCTGTACAGTGCAGGAGGGTCTAATGCTAGGGTATATAAGTGCTTGCTATATGTTTTGAGCAAGTGCTGGGCTGAGAAATGAATGGCTTGAGTGCTTAAGTTGAAAGTCTGTCTAGTTTCAAGGGAAAATTTGAAGATGACACTTTGTGGAGCCGGGAATAGTTTTACCCTAGCTAACTGACTCTGCCCAGCGCGCATAATTGGGCAAATACGGTATTTATAGCAAGGAAATGAAACAGATAGAAATTAGCCCAAAATGGCCAATAAACTACTAATTTCTGGGCTGAAACCACTCCTCCAGGGACAGATAGGCTGCTCAAAGCTCTCCTCTCTCACAGGTGAACAGAGAACTTCCTTCTATCCAAGTAAGGTATGGGCAAATACAGAGATTTGTAACAGCCCTGAATTCAGCACTAACCTGAAAACTGGACTATACTAGTTTAGAAAGGTGGGAAATAAGTATATATATATATATATATATATATATATATATATATATATATATATATATATATTTTTTTTTTTTTAGAAAATAAAGCAGATACACTCAAAAAACACTTTAAATGCACAGAAAAGGATACTTTTTGTTATATATCGCAGATCAGAGTTGTAGTCAATGCCAGTAGTAGTAAAGTAGGAAGAAACACAAATACAGTAAAAGCAGATGAATAAAGTGCAACTATTTTTATATATGTATGTATGTATATGTATATATATATATATATTTATATATATATATATATATATATAAACAATAGAAAACGAACAAACTAATTTAAACAAGTTACCCAATTAATCAGAAAAAAAGCTCAAAACTGAGCCCTGTTCCAGTAGTCTTCAATCAGACAAGTTCTAACTGCACACCCCTTATTTGGAAATATTTGTGTGAGTTAATTTCCTGTGGCTTGTCTTAATTCTCTTTCATGGTACATCTTGTGGTAATTTCAGCATGTCTGCCCATGGATCTTCCCCATTCTTTTAGGTTTGTGGTAAAACTGTTGAATGGGGGGTGTTATATATTAGGACTCCTAGAAAATAAGTGTCCCCTTCCTGGGATCTTGACTTTTGTGTTGGAAAAGCTGACAATGTCTTCCTTTGAATTAACTCATCCATTTGATTTAAGGGTCATTACTTGGTAGGCTGTTCTACTTATTGCTCTGACATCTGCAGGAAGAGCATCTGAGTTGCTAGATTTTATGGTGATTGAATACTTTCTGTCTTTCCATAGGGATAGGATCTCATTAAGAACAAATCCCTCATTTATGCTCAGAGCTGCTTTTAGAGTTTACTTTGAATCAAGCCATCAATCAGAGTGCTCTATTCAGACCTTCAAAGCCAGGAAGAAGGAGTTCTACATTCTCTGAATGTGCATAGGCAGCTCAGTTACTATCCTGTTGGAACTAAATCCTTTCGAAAGCAGATAAGCTGTTTATTTCTTATGATGTCCTAAGAAAAGGCAACCCATGTCAAATCAGACTATTCTGAGGAGGTTGTCCTCAGCTATTGTCATTTTCTATGCCCACCATTGAAAACCAGGTCCAGGCACTATAAATGCACATTGTATTAGAGCCTTGGCATCTACAGTAGCATATTGGAAAGGGGTGGACGCTAGAAGCATTCCAGAGGCAGCAGCTTGGTACTGTGTACGTATATTTACAAAGCATTTCAAACTGGATACCTTTTCCAGTCCAAGACTGGCTTTGTTAGGACCATTCTCCAGGGGCTCCTGGATCCTTATACTTCCTCTTCCCAGGTTGGATAGACTGTGGAAATCAACCCATATAGTCAAAAATGCTGCTGCAGCAGTGAGAATAATGAACATAAGTTCAACTTGCACATTGTACTAACAATAGCAGATTTTCAGTTTCTTTACTACTGCAGTAGCCACACATAGTGGCACCTCCCTACTTCTGTTTGTAGTTAGTTGTTGAAATATAAAACTATGTGTTACTGTTTATATCTTCTAGAGATTCAGGATGACTATTCTAAAAAAGAAGAGAGAGAGAAAATACTGTTGAGATGGAGAGTAGGTACAGTTTTGATGGAAAGAAAGAGAGGTTTACATAACCATCTGAATATCTGTAGGGAACCCAAACAGGGAACATTGTTCACACAAACCAGGTATAGGAGAACAAAACTACAAAATATAAAGCAACAGGTCATGTGCTGTAGTCCTGGGTTAGCATGGCAGGCTTGCAGTGTACCTTGTGAAGAACAGTTAGCTGTATCTTTCTAGGTATTTCGTAGAACAAACAGCACACACTCCTGCCAAAGGTAGCTCACACACAAAAAGGTCCAAAGTAGAAAAATAAAATGTGAGCACACCAACAAAGCTGAGCAGAGACAAATCAAGCATTATTCTTCCAAAACTGTTTTGTGTCAGTTCTTTATTGTAAAAGGGTGAGCGCTTTTGCGGGGTTACCGCTTCCTCAGAATCACATAAAATTTTTTAAAAATAAACAATTTATACAAGTTAAAATCACGTTAATAAAAGATAGCAAATCAGGTTCATCTTCTTTTAATTATTGCTGGCTTTAAAGGAACACTAGCATTAAGCCCTGGTTCTCTATGGCTTGCAGTGCTATTATCCACTTAACTTCCATATTTTTTAAATAATTATTCACATCCCCTCTCCTTATATTAGGTTTGACCTGTTGTAGGACTCTAAAATGAAATACATTATGCCCTGTTTTACTAAAGGCAAAGCAATAGTAAAGAACATTATTCCTTATTTTGCCAACATGTTCCAGGATCCTTTCCTTAAGCTTACGCATTGTTTTTCCTATGCAGAAACTTTGGCACTGGATGCAGTTTGCTGAATATACTAAACAATTGCTGTTACAAGTGGCAGACAGTCTTGGAACAAACTCCATCCTGGTATTAGGATGAATGAATACTTCTTTAACTATAAAAATGCATGCTTTGCATTTACCACAAGGAAGGGTTCCTGATCTTTGTATGGGTTCAGTCCCCAAACATTTAGGACCATAACATAACTTCTTCAAACTCATATTATTTCTAAAAATAAAACTAGGGTTATGTCCAACCACTTTGTTTATTCCATCATCCGCTAATAACATGGGCCATTTTTTTTAATGATGTCACAAAAATCGT
This sequence comes from Protopterus annectens, assembly GCF_019279795.1. Classification (NCBI taxonomy): domain Eukaryota; kingdom Metazoa; phylum Chordata; order Ceratodontiformes; family Protopteridae; genus Protopterus; species Protopterus annectens. The sequence goes on from NC_056741.1 coordinate 1,091,268,966, forward strand.
AGATGTTACTAGAGTAAGTAAAGAGCACCTTAGGGTGTCTAGCAGTCAGCTTGGTATTATGGTGTAATTTATTGTAACTCCTGTGTTTATTCGACAAATGGGGGGCCCCTTTATCACTTCTGTGCACCTGTACCTCCCTGTGAACATTAGCTGTCAGCTTATCAGGGTAGCCCCTATTCGAGAGATCATGCAAAAAATTATCAAGTGACCTAGTCATATCTGTATTATTAGTATTGAGATGTGAAAGTCTCAAAGATTATCTTTTCAAAATATTTGGAAAAATGTGTGAAAGATGCAGACTGGATTTGTCAAATATACTATTTTTCCAGCATGCTTTCTTGAAGGACTTGGTATCTAGCATACCTATGGCATTCTTGTGTAACGTGATGTCCAAAAAGTCTGTGCTGGTTAGGGACCATTGCATAACAAATCTGAGATAGCTGGTAGTACTCAAGATATACAATGAAGTCCTTTAACTGTGCATCATTTCCCTTCCACAACAGAAGAATGTCATCCACAAATCTGCCGTAGTATACCATACTTTCCTTATAGACATTGTTACTCAATACATGTTCTTTTTTTATATATATATTTTGTTATCTACATATGTATATGTATTATTGATATATATTTCTAACTTACATTGATTGTTTTTTATACATATTCAATGTACTTGCAATTTTTGGGTTAGACCGTGTCTCTTATTGGTTGGGGGTGTATATATATATATATATATAGTTACATTATCCATCTATTATGCAATGCTTTTTCACTGATGAAGGCTGGTTAGCCGAAACCGGTCTGAATAAAGTATTTCATGTGAATAATAGTTGATTTTCATTTTTTAAGTGGTTCATGTACTCTTTATGCTGGCCACTGGTGTTTTAAATTGTTAATGGTTTGGCTGTGCATTTCCGTATGTGCAGAGCATTGGGTTGCTTCAGTTTGGTGTTTGTTCTGCTGTTGGTTCTGAGTACTGGCACTGTCAGTCCGTTTGGAAGATTTCTTTCCTTCTTCGGTTGATCAACCTGGAACATTGTTTTGGATTACTACTTTTTGGATCTGTGGTACTCCTGTAATCGTATTTGGATGCTGAGTGGCCATTTTTTTCATTAGAGGAATTGGAAATTGCCTTTTGCCTGTGGTCGAGTCTTTGGGAGGCCTGATGTGTTGTTTTTCATTTTATTGAATGTGCATCTTTTCACTTCCTTTTCTGGGAGGATCTGATGTTCTGCCTGTTGGTCTCAAGGTACTGTGTATTATTTTTAGTCTCATCATAAACGAAAAGGAAAAGGGACTAATATATTTTGTGTAGTGCAATATTTTGCTACTTGATCACATATATGGATTGTGTCATACAAAATTTAGCGTGGCAGTTATTCGGATAATGGTCAGAACTTGAGGAACACCAATATCGGTTGTGGAAAGGCCTATTGTGCTTCGTGGACTTCAGCTAACAAATTTAAATAACTTTGACCCATTTAATCTTGGTTTTGGTTTGGATGGACCTTAACATATATTGACATTTTTTCCCTTTGGCGTATTGAAGGCCAGTAAGCTGCTTTGGGACATTGTGAACATTTCAACCATATTGATGTATGCATTCATTATTTCTATTGGGTGAATGGTTACTTGGTGTATTTAAGGGCAAGTAAGCTGCTTTGGGTCATTGTGAACATTTCAACAATATTAATATATGCATTTATTACTTCTATTGGGTAATAAGATTGCTGGGCACATTAGTATACATATGTTTAATCAAGTCAAGCAGGAATACTAGCAGTATAATAGATTTCCAAAGGATGTGAAATGTGTGTGCAATTCAAATGTGTAATAGTGAACATTAGGTAGGAAGGGACAGCGTTTATTGTAGGTTTAACATCGGATTTGGGCTAACTATAGAAACAACTCATAACTATTGATGATTGGATCCTTTATGCTATAGATTTTATAATTATAATGGGCATACACTAATTCATATAGCGCTTTGCATAGTGGCAGCCATATGTCATCCTGATACTAATGTGTTAGAATACGGCTCTGATTACATCAGGGTGATATTTTGGCTATTTTGTTAGGATTTTTGATTTCTGTGACAACTATAGTGCAATAACATCACAAAATAATGTTGTACATGCATATAGCAATATTTAGTTGTTACTATCAACAATTATCAATGGTCTGAAAGTGGTATAGTTATGTATATGTACCCTTCTTAATGCACTTGGTGTTATTTATGAAACTTTTCTGCATCATAGTATACTGGACTTTAGTTTTGCTTGTTAAATTTTGATCTATGCACTTTTAGGCATATGTCAGGTAGTAGTTATGTTAATCATTGTGAAAAGAAATAGCAATAATAGAAGGGGATATACCTTATATTTAAGGGAACAACATCAGCAGATGGAATGTTTTGAATTCAAATTAATCATTCAACCTTTCTATTTTTGAGCCAAAAAAAAGTGGATATAGTAATCATTGTAAACAAGAATAATAACAATTGATGGGTCTACCTAATACTGTGCACAGAAATAATAACAGTACATGGAATGTATTCTATCTTTATAAATAACTTGGCACTTCATGTTTTAGGGTAAAAATTATGTGTATATGTTAACTATTGTGAAAACTAATAAAAATTGCTTATTATCATATCTATTATTGTGAAAAGAAATAACAGTAGATAGTGGACGTTTTTCATCCACATTAATAATTTAGTACTTTTGAATTAGGGCCAAACACCTGCAGTGATATCATATATTTTTATGGTTTGTCCTAATGTTTCATCCAGTTATCTACTTATGTGTATGGTCTGTTGGAAGTTTTGTTTGGGCCTATTTTTTATTTATGGCCATTTCTGAATAGTGGGGTTCTTGCAACTGCTCTATTGGTATCAATATCTAAATGATATTATTCATAAAAATTCCCCTAGACACCCCTTGGTGATTCAGTTTTGTCTCTGTTAATATTAATTAGTAGTATTACTCTGTTTTCAACATTTTTGGATTTTTATTTGATATTCAGCCCCTTCCACAGCTTCCTTTAATTGGAAAAGCCTTATTTTGCCTTAAATAAATAGGACTAGTACTACAATAATTTACAGTAATATGGATCTGGAGAGCATTCTCAGTGGGTTATGTGCTGATAGGGATGATATTGGAGTATTTGGCATTGATATCAGACCAGGCAGTAACCAGAATGGCTCCAAAATTGATCCTACAGATGGATGTAATATTGCTTTTAATAAATTAGGCAAGGGCTTAAAAAATGTACGTGCCAACATTTGGCATCTTAGACTATTTAGAGCATATATGAACAGAGAAATAGCACCTAGAGGTCTAAGAATTCGCCTTCAACCCTTAGTTGGTAGATCGGAGGATACACTGACTAGAGAATGGAATTTAGCTTTACAACAGGCCTCAATGATGTTTGTTAATATTCTAACATCATACTATGAAAGGATGGGTGATATTAATTTGTTGGAGGTGAAAACCTTATGTGAAGATTGTAAAAAATATGAGGCTATACCACTGTACGCCATTTCTCTGAATAAACTTTCTAAGGAGCTGGCCATCTATGAAAAACAAACTCGAGATAGAAAGATTAAAAAATTTAACAGAGAAATAACCGACTGCCAAAGGGGTCGTCCTTTTGAATTTTTGAGAACAGTAAGATTTTCTGATACCAATAGAGCTGCCAGCATCAACACATCTAGGAAGAGACCTAGATCTATTTTAAAGGGAACTGACAATCCATACACCACTACATCAGAGGAGGAATCTTCCTTCATTGATAATGACAGTGTCAGTACTAAAAAATCACCCATTCGCAAAAAGTCTAATATACCACACCCTTTAGATGTGGAAGGAAGCAGCGTGGGGGCCGCAAACATAAACATGGGGGTAGGAATCAGCTCAGTGGAGGGCTTGTTACAGACCATTTTGAAATAACTAGGAGTGCTGGCCAGAATGTGTTAAACCTATCTGATGTAATACTAACTGATGAGCAAACTCGATTATTGAATAAAGGTCTTGGTTTTGTACCTGGATTCTTTGTTGATGAATACAGTATAGTTACTGATGTCTATCAAGTTTGTCATAGACTTAACCTTAGATTATTCTTTTCAGGTAATAACTCTCAAAGATCTGATGAATTCAGGTTTCATAAATCTGACTTCCAACCACCAATGAACAAACTTGTTTCAATCTTCTTACAAGCGGTATTGAGGGATCTTCATTTTCCACATAGAGAATCATGCATTTTGAGTCACAACCTTTCCTCAGAGGAAGCAGCCGCCTTGGATCAACTCAAAAACAACCACACCATAGTTATCTTACCAGCTGACAAAGGAGGGGCTGTGGTTGTCATGAATACGGGTTACTATCTAAATGAGGGTAGGGGACAATTATCCAATTCAAGATTTTATATGTTAATGTCTACAGACCCAACCCCCGTATTCAAGAGAGAGATCGATACATTCCTTAATCAGGCAGCAGAGGAAGGTATTTTCAACAGCTCTACTCAAAAGCATCTCACCGTAGCTGATCCGCAAAAACAAATATTATATTTACTACCTAAAATTCATAAATCACTCACCCAGCCTCCAGGCAGACCTATTGTGTCGGGTATTGGTTCTCTGACTGAACCCCTGTCGGTATTCCTGACCAAGCATTTAAAACCACTATTGGCTTCAGTCAGAGCTAGGATTCAGGACACTACACAATTTCTCAAAATCATATCAGACACACAACTAGAGCCTGGATGGCTGATGTGCACCCTCGATGTAAAGGCATTATATACTAGCAAGCACTGCATTTTTGGTTAGAGCATTCTGCCTTGTATCCCTCTGGCTTCAATACTCTACTGGTATGTATGGCAGAACATGTTTTGAACAAAAATGTCTTACTTCCAGGGTGAATGTTACTGGCAGTTGCAGGGCACTGCTATGGGGGCTTCTTTTGCCCCCATATATGTGGATCTGTTTATGGCTTTCTTTGAGGAATGTATGATTTATGATCCCCTTCATAACATCTACCAAGTGGAAATAGATATCTGGCGCAGATATTTGGATGACTGCTGGATGGTGTGGTGGGCAGATGTGACATATTTGCAGGAATTTTTGGAGTATCTCAACGATAATTTGTGGGGTATTGAGTTTACTCTCACATCACATCATGACAGTATCAACTTTTTAGATGTAACTGTGTATCGGAATGATGATCATACTCTTAGTACCAAGACGTTTCATAAATATCCACAATACAATAGCCTGCTTCATGCATCTAGTATGCATCCCCACCACACAATCTGCAATATTCCAAAGTCACAATTTATGTGCATTAAAAGAATCAGCTCATCTACAGGGGAGTTTGAACATGCTAGACAGGATTTGTGTAACAGGTTTTTGGATAGGGGATACAGGGAGTCGGATATTGCACTTGTCAGCGATTGGAGTACAAGCAGCGTAGGCCAACACAAGCGGGTCAAAACCTTAGGTTTGTGACAACCTATGGACTTAATAATAACATCATTAGAAATGTGCTAGATACCCATTGGAATATACTCATAGCCAATGACCAACTTAGGGATTGTTTGGGCCTCAGATGCCAATTCTCCTATAGACGAGGGAAAACTTTAGGTGCTCACTTTTTGCACTTTAAGCATAAGGAGAGTGGGGGAGCAGTATATAAACAATTGACCATGTCAGGGGATCAACTATTGGGAATATCCCCTTATGGACATTGTGGGTCATGCCAATTTGTGAGTAAATTAAAACAATTCACTAGTCCAAACACCAGCAGGGTGTATGATCTCAGGGTCTTTGACAATTGTGCCAGTAGATGGATAGTATATTTGGCCACATGTAAATGTTCCACTTTTTATGTGGGCCAAACTTCTCGTTCATTGAGAATTAGGATGCCTGAGCACAGAAGTGACATCCAAAATAAAAGGGAGACGAATGCCCTATACAAACATAGTATCAAACATGCCAATGCTGATTTCAGGTTTATGGTAATAGATAGAAATACTGGTGATAGGAGTAATCAACAAGGCTGTCACACTATTCTTAATCATAAAGAAAAATATTGGATCATTAATTTAGGAGCGCTTTTTTCCCCAGGACTCAATGACCACTTATGAAGGATACCACAGACCATTGTGTGGTTTTCTGTTTTGTTCTATATATTTGTATATATTTATATACATTACACTTTTTGTTTGTGTGTGTGTGTGTGTGTGTGTATATATATATATATATATATATATATATATATATATATATATATGCAATTTGTATGTTTATATACGTATAAAATAACTTTTTAGATATATATTTTATCTACATATGTATATGTATTATTGATATATATTTCTAACTTACATTGATTGTTTTTTATACACAGTCAATGTACTTGCAAATTTTGGGTTGGACCATGTCTCTTATTGGTTGGGGGTGTGTATATATAGTTACATTATGCATCTATTATGTAATGCTTTTTCACTGAAGAAGGCTGGTTAGCTGAAACCAGTCTGAATAAAGTATTTCATGTGAATAATAGTTGATTTTCATTTTTTAAGTGCTTGATGTACTCTTTATGCTGGCCACTGTTGTTTTAAATTCTTCCTCCCATTGTGCCAACACCAAGTTAGCATACATGTTGGCACATGGGGTACCCATGGCTGCTGCTTGTTTCTGCAGAAAGTAGCTTTCACCAAAAAGAAAAATATTGTGATTTAAAATCAATTCTAACAATGTACAAATCACAGTTATGGTATTATGATTGTACTGACTATGATGTGTCATGTATAGTCAAACTGAGTCTATCTCCTCTGTATTCGGGATCACTGTGAACAAAGTTTTAATGTCGAGTGTGACTAGTAGTACTTCTGATAGATCCAAACCTTCTACTTTATCAAACAAAGTCGATAAGCAGTGCTGTGTATCCTTCAGAACCAAAGGGGCTTCCTCTAATAGAGGTTTTAACATATTTTCAACATACTGCAACAGGGGCTCAGTAGCCCAGCCTCAGCCTGAGACTATGGGTTGCATATGAGGTTTTACTAAGGTTTTATGCATCTTAGGTAGGCCATTAAAGGTGGGTATCAAAGGATATTCCACCAAAAAGAGCTCACACATTTCAATATCTATCAGCACACACATCAATAATTCATATAACACATCCCTGATAGTATGAATGCTTCTGTCAATAGCATGTTCATCTGTCTTAATATATGTATCTGTAACCATAAGCATTTCATTCAGCCAGCTTAAGTAATCAGTTCTATTAAAGATGACAACCACTCCCCCCTTATCGGCTGGTCTAATACTAATGTCGTCAAACCTCTGCAGTTGTTTTAAGGCTTCACTCTCTAATGCAGTTAAATTGGAAATGTGGCTTTTAGATCTACAAGATGTATTGTACATATCTATTTCACACACTTTAATGAATGCTTCTACTATATTGGATAGAGGGGGATTAAAAGTACTACATTTACGGCATAAAGTAGTATTAGTACTTACTGTTGAAGCATTCGACTGACCATACAAACATTTCAGTGTAGCATCCCTGGCAAAAAATCTCAAGTCCAAAATGACTTCATTAATGTCTGATCTTTTAGCCGATATGTAACTTAGGCCCTTTTTTAAGAGCGTAAGCTGCACTTCAGTTAAGGTCATATCTGACAAATTATAATCAAGTTGGTTATGTCCTTGCAGCCTTTGCATTTGTACTTGTTCTCTATTTAAATTTCCTTCCATCTGTTCAGGAGCTAGGTGGTTGTTCGTCTCTAGTAGCACTCCAGTTAAAGGCTCACCTATTGACAATTGGAAGCAAAAAGCCTCTGCAAGCAACACATCGAGACACAGGCGCCGTCAATAGAGGTGACTAACCAACTGGTTTTGGAATCAACAGACATGAAATTAAATGGAGAACGAACATACCAGCAGGGATTACAAGGGCATAATGAGCCTATATGCAGCTTTTTAGATGAACCTTTAAAAACAATGGGAGGAAGAACACCTACTGAGTAACAATGTCTATAAGGAAAGTATGGTATACTATGACAGATTTGTGGACGACATTCTTCTGTTGTGGAAGGGAAATGATGCACAGTTAAAGGACTTCATTGTATATCTTGAGTACTACCAGCTATCTCAGATTTGTAATGCAATGGTCCCTAACCAGCATAGACTTTTTGGACATCATGTTACACAAGAATGATATAGGGGGTCTACATTATATATTCAAACTTTCAAAACTTTGAATCCCATATGTTCAACAACATATGGTCGAAGTTTGAAAGATTGAATATACAATAAAAAAAAAAAAAAACTTACCTTAACGGTGCGAGCAAGGGGGCAAGCCCCCGTGCCTCCCACACCCCCCCTACTTAAATATACCAACTCTGAGACCGCACTTCAGTGCAGAAAAGGGAAATTCTCCCATTCTGTACCATATGGCGCAGTTACATTTAACCTTTGAACTCTTGAAATGTCGAGCATATGGTGTCAACCATGTGACATTTGACATTTCAAGCGTTCGGTGTTCTAATAGGAACCCGATATAGGTAGGCTAGATACAAAGTCCTTCAAGAAAGCATGCTGGAAAAATAGTATATTACACAAATCCAGTATACATTCTTCACACATTTTTCCAAATATTGTGAAAGGACAATCTTTGAGACTTTCATGTCTCAATACTAATAATACAGATATGACTAAGTCACTTGATAATTTTTTGCATGATGCATGATCTTTCGAATAGGGGCTACCCTGATAAGCTGACAGCTAATGTTCACAGGGAGGTACAGGTGCATTGAAGTGATAAAGGGGCCCCCCATTTGTCGAATAAACATATGAGTTACAATAAATGACACTATAATACCAAGCTGACTGATAGACACCCTAAGGTGCTCTTTACTTACTCTAGTAACATCTATGATTTTTGTGACATCATTAGAAAAAAATGGCCCATCTTATTAGCACATGATGGAATAAACAAAGTGGTTAGACATAACCCTAGTTTTATTTTTAGAAATAATATGAGTTTGAAGAAGATGTTATGTTATGGTCCTAAATGTTTGGGGACTGAACCCATACAAAGATCAGGAACCCTTCCTTGTGGTAAATGCAAAGCATGCATTTTTATAGTTAAAGAAGTATTCGTTCATCCTAATACCAGGATGGAGTTTGTTCCAAGACTGTCTGCCACTTGTAACAGCAATTGTTTAGTATATTCAGCAAACTGCATCCAGTGCCAAAGTTTCTATGTAGGAAAAACAATGCATAAGCTTAAGGAAAGGATCCTGGAACATGTTGGCAAAATAAGGAATAATGTTCTTTACTATTGCTTTGCCTTTAGTAAAACAGGGCATAATGTATTTCATTTTAGAGTCCTACAACAGGTCAAACCTAATATAAGGAGAGGGGATGTGAATAATTATTTAAAAAATATGGAAGTTAAGTGGATAATAGCACTGCAAGCCATAGAGAACCAGGGCTTAATGCTAGTGTTCCTTTAAAGCCAGCAATAATTAAAAGAAGATGAACCTGATTTGCTATCTTTTATTAACGTGATTTTAACTTGTATAAATTGTTTATTTTTTAAAATTTTATGTGATTCTGAGGAAGCGGTAACCCCGCAAAAGCGCTCACCCTTTTACAATAAAGAACTGACACAAAACAGTTTTGGAAGAATAATGCTTGATTTGTCTCTGCTCAGCTTTGTTGGTGTGCTCACATTTTATTTTTCTACTTTGGACCTTTTTGTGTGTGAGCTACCTTTGGCAGGAGTGTGTGCTGTTTGTTCTACGAAATACCTAGAAAGATACAGCTAACTGTTCTTCACAAGGAAGACTGCAAGCCTGCCATGCTAACCCAGGACTACATCACATGACCTGTTGCTTTATATTTTGTAGTTTTGTTCTCCTATACCTGGTTTGTGTGAACAATGTTCCCTGTTTGGGTTCCCTACAGATATTCAGATGGTTATGTAAACCTCTCTTTCTTTCCATCAAAACTGTACCTACTCTCCATCTCAACAGTATTTTCTCTCTCTCTTCTTTTTTAGAATAGTCATCCTGAATCTCTAGAAGATATAAACAGTAACACATGGTTTTATATTTCAACAACTAACTACAAACAGAAGTAGGGAGGTGCCACTATGTGTGGCTACTGCAGTAGTAAAGAAAAGTACAGTTTTGTACCTACCATAAATGTAGATGTTCGAAGATCCACATTGCTGCAGTCCTAACACTTGGGTAGTCCGCTGTCCCTCGGTCGGCCCGAATATCAGAGTATAAGGCTGACGTCGGTCAAGGCGCATTTGACTGACATTAGAACGTCAGGGTACAAATGCGCATGACCGACGTCATATCCTCAGTCTTTTCTTGCCCCAGATGTCAGAAGACCCTAAAAAGAAAGGTCAAAACCCAAAGACCACAACTAAACAACCAACTAGCCTAACACCAAAAATATGTATAATATATACAATATATACAAAAAGCCATGTACCTGAGATGGATAACCCAACCCACACAACCACCTCAAACAGCAGAGGGGAAGGAGGGAGGGTAAATTGGACTGCAGCAATGTGGATCTTCGAACATCTACATTTATGGTAGGTACAAAACTGTACTATGTTCTTCATCCCACATTGCTGCAGTCCTAACACTTGGGTAGAATCCCAAAGCAGAGGTAAGGGAGGATGGCTAAATTATAATGAAGCAGGAGCTGCCAAAATGCCCTGCAACACTGCAGTGGCAAAACCAGCCCTGGATTTAGAATACAATGGAAGGTGGTAATGCCTAGAGAAGGTATGCACTGAACTCCAAGTGGCTGCCTCCAAAATATCCTTAGTAGCCACCCCTCAAAAATGCTGTTGAAGTGGCAGTAGCCCTAGTGGAATGAGGTCTAATCCCAGCTGGAATCTGTTTGCCATGATGGGAATAACAGAAAGCAATGCAAAATCCAATCCACTTAGAAATAGTTTGTTTTGACACGGGCTTGCCCTGAGAGCACAAAGCAAAAGAAACTAATAACTGCTGAGATTGTCTGAACCCTTTAGTTCTGTCCAAATAATATCGCAACTGCCTGTGTACATCTAAAGTGTGCAAAATCTTTTCCCCTTTAGTTTGGGGATTTGCATAAAAAGTAGGCAAATGAATAGTTTGGTTTAAAGCCACACTAGAAACCACTTTAGGCATAAAGGAAGGATTAGTACGTAAAGATACCCTATCCTTGTGGAAAATTAAGAAAGGCTCAACCGCCATAAGGGCCTGCAATTCAGAAACCCTTCTTGCAGAGGTAATGGCCAACAAAAAAGCAGTTTTCCATGACAAATATTTCAACTCAGCAGTAGCTGCAGGCTCAAAAGGTTGTAGAGTGAGTTTCTCCAACACAAAATTGAGATCCCAAGCAGGAGTAGGAGCTCTTCGTGGGGGTCTTATATTCTTTGCCCCTCTAAGAAATTGCTTGAATAAAGGATGAGAAAACAAAGGAGGGTCACAATCATAGTGAGCTGAAATTGCTGCAGCATGAATCTTAATAGAAGAGAAGGACAAACCTTTGTCCAATAACTCAGTAAGATATTGCAGAGCCACACTTAAATCAGGCTCAGAAACATCCAAATCCTTAGCTGCACTCCAAAATAAAAATCTCTTCCATTTATCTGCGTACACTTTCCTTGTACTAGGCCTTCTGGCTTCCAAAATCACATTCAAAACTTGTTGTGGAAGTTGAGACCCTTTATGTTTTAAAACAGAATATGCCAGGCTGTTAGGTGAAGAGAGTGAAGTTTGACATTAATCAAATGACTGTCCTCCTGGGACAACAGATGTGGAATCAAAGGCAAAGGCCATGGAGGCTTCCATACTAGACTTCTCAGAAGTGGGTACCAGTGCTGTCGAGGCCAATCTGGAGCTATCAAAATCATCCTTGGCTTGTCCTGTCTGACCTTCAGAAGTACCTTTGGGAGGAGAGGCAGAGGTGGAAAGGCATACACATGAAGATTTTTCCAACTGAAAGAAAGAGCATCCACTTTCCAAGCTGTGGGATGAAACCGCTTTGTGCAAAACCTTGGCAGCTGGTGGTTTAGAGGAGAAGCGAACAGATCTATGTCTGGAGTTCCCCAGGACACTGTCAATTTCTGAAATACATGAAGATCCAGTTTCCACTCGTGGGGATCCATGATTTGTCTGCTTAACACGTCTGCTAAGGAGTTCTGTGCTCCCGGCAGAAACCTTGCCTGAAGATTTAGTTGTAAACTGAGAGCAGTCTCCCACAAAATCATTGCTTGCCTGCATAGAGGATAAGAATGTGTTCCCCTTGCTTGTTGATGTACCACATGACAGTTGTGTTGTCTGTTAGAATCAACACCTGCCCTGGAAGAAGTAAATCCTTGAAAGCTATTAATGCAAACTGGACTGCTAACATCTCCTTCATGTTGATATGTAGATGTTGTAGTCTGGCAGGCCACTTGTCTTGTATCCACTTTCCATTTAGATGAGCTCCCCAAGCTATGTCTGAGGCATCTGTTGTTAAAATCTGACTCGCCTCTGGCCGGGTCACAGAGAGTCCCTTGTTTAGGTGACATTCCTGAGCCCACCATAAAAATTCCTTTTGAATGCAAGGAATTATTTGAATGACAGTGTCCAGATCCTGGCAGTGCTGTGTCCATACATTTTGAGATACCATTGTAGCTTCCTCATATGCAGTTTGGCATTGGGAAGCACCAGAATACAAGATGCCATGAACCCTAAGGCTTGAAGGACTGTCCTTGCAGTCAGCCCGGACTGATGAGATAGCTGAAGAAAGTAAAGGGATAGATTCTTTTGTTTGTCCGGGGTTAAAAAGGCCATCTGGGATGCTGTATTCAGTCTCACACCCAGAAAGCACATGTCTTGAGAGGGTACTAGACTGGACTTTATTTCGTTCACAGAATACCCCAGGCATCTTAGCACTGCTATCACATATTCCAAATGATGAAGAAGCTCTTCCCTTCCTTGAGCCAGAATCAGGCAGTCGTCCAAATAAGGATAGATCTGTATTCCTTTTAGCCTGAAGAAAGCTATCACTGGAGCCAGAACTTTCATGAACACTCTGGGCGCAGTAGATAAGCCAAAGGGCAATGCAGAGAACTGATAGTGAGAAGTCCCAGCTCGGAAACGCAGATACTTCCTGCACTTTAGTCTGATAGGAACATGAAGGTAAGCCTCCTTGAGATCCAAAGTTACCATCCAATGATTTTTGCCCAGCAGAGGTAAAAGCTGCTGCAACGTCAACATTTTGAACTTGGGAATGTCCAGATAAGTATTGAGGACAGATAAATCCAAAATTGGTCTCCACGTGTTCCCCTTCTTTGGGACTAGGAACAGGCGAGAATAAAATCCGAGGCCCCTTTCTGGCATAGGAACCGGCTGTATGGCCCCTATTTGGAGTAACAGTGAAATTTGCTTGTGAGCCTCTATTCTTTGTTGAGGAGGAATGTCTGGCATGCCTTTGAAAGGAGGCAAGGTATGGAAATAAAACCTGTAACCGTGATGTATGATATCCAGTACCCATTTGTCTTGGGTAATCAAACTCCAATTTTCTTTGAAAAGTGCCAACCTTCCTCCCAAAGGTGCTGCCAGGCGAGAAGAATCTGGCAGCTGAAAAGGTAGGTCATTGGGTCTGTTTACGAAAGGACTGACCCCTGCCCTCACTTGTAGACTGTGCAGGAGAACTCCCTGTTCTAGGCCTGAAAGAGCCCTGACCTCTGCCCCTGCCACGTCTAGATCTACCCCTAGACTGGGAATCATAAGAAGGATACGTCCACCCTTTAGTAGGCCAATTTCTACTAAACTTTGGAGGCTGAACCTGCAAAAAATCTTTAACAGTCTGCATAGACTTAGCCTTGTCTTCCATTTTCTTTAAAACTGCCTCAACAGGAGAACCAAACAGGACATCAGATTGCAAAGGGGCATCCCAAAATTCTAGTTTTCACATGGTCAGATAAATTTTGATCCCTCAGCCAGGCATGCCTGCGAAGAACTGACCCAGTGGCAGCCACCCTAGACAAGGCCTGTACAGCATCAAAACCACATTGCAAAGAATGCTTACCCACCTGTTCAGAAACATGCACTAAATCTTGTAACTCTTTACAGTCAATACCTTCCGCCAGAGCATCAACCTTAGATTTCAACTGAGAAAGGAGATAATTTTGATATTTCAACATGTGAAACTGGCAATTCAAAGCTCTCATGGCTAAAGTGGAAGAAGTATAAACTTTCTTTCCCCGTCTATCCAAGGCCCTGGCCTCTTTATCTGCAGGAACCGGATTCTTGACAACAGAAGCCTTAACACCCTTAGGCCCCTGGCTAACAGTTTCTGGGTCTGCCCTAGGACTCTTAAAAAGATACTTATTAGCTTCAGGCACCCTGTAATACCTATCTGGCTTAACAGGAGCAGGAGGCAAAGAGTCAGGATTAAGAGAAGCCTCTGCAAACACATCTTCTACCACATTCAAAACCGGAGGTATAGCTAAAGGCCTATGCTGGAGCAAAAACAAAAATTCCCTAAGCCTTTTCCTGGAATCAGAGAAATCCTGACCTTCCCATTTAAAATGCTCTCTCATGGAGTGAAGGGTCTCTGAAAAAGAAAAATCCTCAGGAGGAGAAGCAGAAGGAGTAGAATCATCCACATCAGAATCAGAATAATGAGAATACTCCTGCAAGTCTTCAGCCGAAGACTCAGACACATCCGAAGCCTGCTCATAATCCCCCAACACAGGTTCCATCCTAGGCCTCTTTTCAGGAGGGGGCATAGAGCCTCTAATTAAAGTAATTAAATCCTCTGCCATTTTGAGCATGTGCTTCTTGGGCACAGCACCTGAAGAACTGGGAGCGACACCCACAGAAGCTAAACTAGACCTGCCTCTAGGAGAAGCCTTGGAAGCAGAAAGAGAAGGCCTAGACCCCTTAGGAAGGGAGGGGAGTACAGTTACTTGAGAAGCCCCTACAGCCTGCCCTGCCTCCTGGGAGGCCACATCCTGTAAAATCAAAGGTTCTCCCTGGGACTCCAGAGAGGCCTCCGTCGGAACCACCGGTTCCACTGATGCCTCTAAAGAACTGACGTCCGGTTCGGACGACTCCTCTAACCTAGGTTTACCTGCCTTGTCCTTGCGCTTCTTAGAGGAAGCCGGCGTCGGAGCATCCGACGGCATTTTGTAATTACACCGCTTCCCAAAGACCAACCTAGCACAATCCAACCTCCGCTTTATAGTGCGTTTATTAAACCTAGCACAAAAGCGGCATCCAACAACGTCGTGCTCAGGTCCTAAACAAGGTATACACAAATTATGGTAATCCCTATGCGGTATCTGTTTCCCACAAGAAATACAGTTATTTACTTTTTCTGACATCCGGTAAACCACTGAGGCAAGAAAAAACCAAAATATTCCCCAACGGGGTACTTAACCAACTCTGACTTCGGTCTGAAACTCCGAATTCAAAAAATTTCAGAACGCCGAACGGCACTTGCAACACTGCTTCTGCATCGGACCATGCGGCAAAAAAGACTGAGGATATGACGTCGGTCATGCGCATTTGTACCCTGACGTTCTGATGTCAGTCAAATGCGCCTTGACCGACGTCAGCCTTATACTCTGATATTCGGGCCGACCGAGGGACAGCGGACTACCCAAGTGTTAGGACTGCAGCAATGTGGGATGAAGAACATCTGAAAATCTGCTAGTTAGTACAATGTGCAAGTTGAACTTATGTTCATTATTCTCACTGCTGCAGTAGCATTTTTGATTATATTGCTTGATTTCCATAGTCTATCCAACCTGGGAAGAGGAAGTATAAGGTTCCAGGACCCCCTGGAGAATGGTCCTAACAAAGCCAGTCTTGGACTGGAAAAGGTATCCAGTTTGAAATGCTTTGTAAATATACGTACACAGTACCAAGCTGCTGCCTCTGGAATGCTTCTAGCGTCCACCCCTTTCCAATATGCTACTGTAGATGCCAAGGCTCTAATACAATGTGCATTTATAGTGCCTGGACCTGGTTTTCAATGGTGGGCATAGAAAATGACAATAGCTGATAACAACCTCCTCAGAATAGTCTGATTTGACATGGGTTGCCTTTTCTTAGGGCATCATAAGAAATAAACAGCTTATCTGCTTTCGAAAGGATTTAGTTCCAACAGGATAGTAACTGAGCTGCCTATGCACATTCAGAGAATGTAGAACTCCTTCTTCCTGGCTTTGAAGGTCTGAATAGAGCACTCTGATTGATGGCTTGATTCAAAGTAAACTCTAAAAGCAGCTCTGAGCATAAATGAGGGATTTGTTCTTAATGAGATCCTATCCCTATGGAAAGACAGAAAGTATTCAATCACCATAAAATCTAGCAACTCAGATGCTCTTCCTGCAGATGTCAGAGCAATAAGTAGAACAGCCTACCAAGTAATGACCCTTAAATCAGCTGGATGAGTTAATTCAAAGGAAGACATTGTCAGCTTTTCCAACAAAAAAGTCAAGATCCCAGGAAGGGGACACTTATTTTCTAGGAGTCCGAATATATAACACCCCCCATTCAACAGTTTTACCACAAACCTAAAAGAATGGGGAAGATCCATGGGCAGACATGTTGAAATTACACAAGATGTACCATGAAAGAGAATTAAAACAAGCCACAGGAAATTAACTCACACAAATATTTCCAAATAAGGGGTGTGCAGTTAGAGCTTGTCTGATTGAAGACTACTGGAACAGGGCTCAGTTTTGAACTTTTTTTCTGATTAATTGGGTAACTTGTTTAAATTAGTTTGTTCGTTTTCTATTGTTTATATATATATATATATATATATATATATATATATATATATATATATATATATATACATACATACATACATATATATATAAAAATAGTTGCACTTTATTCATCTGCTTTTACTGTATTTGTGTTTCTTCCTACTTTACTACTACTGGCATTGACTACAACTCTGATCTGCGATATATAACAAAAAGTATCCTTTTCTGTGCATTTAAAGTGTTTTTTGAGTGTATCTGCTTTATTTTCTTAAAAAAAAAAAAAAATATATATATATATATATATATATATATATATATATATATATATATACTTATTTCCCGCCTTTCTAAACTAGTATAGTCCAGTTTTCAGGTTAGTGCTGAATTCAGGGCTGTTACAAATCTCTGTATTTGCCCATACCTTACTTAGATAGAAGGAAGTTCTCTGTTCACCTGTGAGAGAGGAGAGCTTTGAGCAGCCTATCTGTCCCTGGAGGAGTGGTTTCAGCCCAGAAATTAGTAGTTTATTGGCCATTTTGGGCTAATTTCGATCTGTTTCATTTCCTTGCTATAAATACCATATTTGCCCAATTTTGCGCGCTGGGCAGTGCCAGTTAGCTAGGGTAAAAGTATTCCCGGCTCCACAAAGTCTCCTCTTCAAATTTTCCCTTGAAACTAGACAGACTTTCAACTTAAGCACTCAAGCCATTCATTTCTCAGCCCAGCACTTGCTCAAAACATATAGCAAGCACTTATAAACCCTAGCATTAGACCCTCCTGCACTGTATAGAAGGACAAGGCTCTCTATTCGACCTTACCAGCCATCCAGTAAAACAGTTCACTGTACCTATCCAGGCATGTCCAAAGGGCAGTTTCAGGTGTACTCTTCAGTCCAGCTGGTGAATCTGGGCATTTTGAGGCAATGTTACAACTGCCTCATGTACACAGTCAACCCCCTCCTCCTGCCACCAAACACTGATACATGTGAGAGATGCAATTATACAGCCAAACTGGAGGCTAAGCTCTCTCAACCCAAGACTGGATCAGACAGTCAAGAGGAGAAGGGAAATACTTGCATCACACCACCAGTCTCACATAGACCCACTAAAGCAGCACTGGCAAAAAACACACATAAATACATGAAAACATACTCGGAGGCTCCAAATAAAAATCTGCAAAACCAACAGAGACCTCCAAAGTAAACATCCAAGCAACCTCCACCCCCCAACACAAACCATGAAACACGTACTTCACAAAACCAGTGTGCCATGCAATCACAGCCCTTAAGGCAAAATAACATACCCAACATACTAGTAATAGGTGACTCTATAGTCAGGCACACTGACGTCCCACTCACTAGGCTGAATAAGGACAAGGTTCCTGTTAGCTGACTGTCAGGTGCCAGGATCCACCACATAACACAAGCACTGAGGTCACTCCAGAACAAGTACAAATATGATTTTGTCATTGTCCATGTTGGTGTGAATTTCCTGAACCGTACCTCCCTGGATTCCATGAAAAGAGACATGGAAGAGCTCTCTGATCATGTAGCCCAAGCAGGTATGACCCTGACCCTGAGAAGCATCCTGCCCTCACCAACAATGTTACCATGGTATAAAGAAAAAGTTCTCAATTTCAACAATTGGCTAAGTTTCTGGTTTCATTCAAAGGGGATCCAGTGTCTGTCCGCCTGGGATGACATGCTCGACAAGCCACTCTGCTTCACTAGATATGGCTTGCACCTGTCACCCTTAGGCTTTCGAATACTGGCCAAGGCTCTTGCCACCCCCATAGTGCCTTTTTTAGGCAAGGCTCAAAAGACAAACCCACCGCCGTAAGTAGCACAAGTAACAAAAAACTGAGGGTAATGCTACTCAATGCCATAAGTCTAAACCTCAAAATGCATGCACTCGAGGCACTCCTCAGTATGGAGAAAATCGATATATGTGCAGTAACAGAAACCTGGTTTAAGGCTCCAGAGAGCACCACCTGGCTACAACTCATACCATACATTTCAGCGACAGAACCCAAACCAAAATACAAAAGGCGGGGGCGTATCCATATTCATCAAGGATACCCACACCTCCAGGTTAGTGGCACAGCACGATGCTTCAGAGATCATCCACGTGCAACTAACAACAGGCAAAACCGCAATTCAAATTGCAGCTTTCTACAGATCACCCACCATGTCCTAGGACCCTCATTCCGCATTTCTGGAAACACTGGGAAACATAAAGGTCCTACCAAACACCCTAATATTGGGTGATTTCAATTACCCAAACATTAACTGGGAGAACTACTCAAGTACTAATGCCCTTGCCCAAACTGGTCAACACTCCCACCAGAGGTGACAACATATTGGACCTGGTCATCACCAACATGGGCGACTGGTGTTCCACACCGGAGGTCAACCCCTCACTGGTTAGATATGACCATAAACAAATCACTTTGGATATCCAAATTCCGCTCCCACCCCCGGACAAGAAAACCACCGTGAAAAACTTTTCAAAAGCAAACTTCACGTTACTTAAGACCGAGGTGGAAAGTTTCAAAGTCCCCATGCTGAAGGATAACTCTGTCCAAGCTGCAAAATCCTTTACTAATGCATTCTATGGGCACCTACAAGAATGCATGGATCATGCCATCCCAAGTAAAACCAAGACTCACTCCTCCAAGAAAAGGAAACCAGGCATAGATCACCTCTCAGACTCCTACCATAAACAAGCTATAAAATAGAAAGTGGAAACTAATACAGAAAAAAGTAAAATCCCAAGAAGGGAAGACATCCCTGATCAGCATCAGCAAGAAACTACGATCCCTCATAAAATCCTCCAAGGCAAGCTTTGAAAGAAAAATTGCCAAAGACTCCAAAGATAACCACAGGGCATTCTTTAGCTATGTCAAGAATCTAAGTGGCAATGCTCATATCTGCTTGGAATTATTGCAGAATGGCACAAAATACACTGAACCGACAGATATCGCCAACATCCTGGCAGACAGGATCAGTGCAAATTTCACCCCCATCTCACCCCCAAAAGGGCTCATAACAATACCAGAGGAATGTAGAGTCCCTGAAATCACAGACACTCAGGTTAAAACAGCCCTCTCCAAAGCCAAAAACACAGCATCAATGGGACCGGACGGTGTACCAGGCTGCGTCCTACACAAGCTCAAAGATGAACTAACCCCTCACCTAAACACACTGTTCAAACTCAGCCTCTCCACGGGCTACGTACCCATAGAGTGGTGCACAGCAATGGTTATTCCGCTCCACAAAGGTGGAGCCACAACAGACCCCGGGAACTATCACCATATAAGTCTGACTAGCATGGTCTGCAAGGCTATGGAGCGCATCATCATGGAACTCATTAATAGAGACATTGGGAAGCTCTAAACACTAGACCCTATCCAGTTCGGCTTTGTTAAGGGCAGATCATGCCTCCTAAACCTGGTGGACTTCTTTGAGACAGTTACCAAGGCTATAGATGAGGAAAGGTGGTACACATAGCCTACCTAGACCTCGCAAAGGCCTTCAACACCATTCCCCATTCTGGTATTATAGACAAGCTCACCAGCCTGAACATAAACCCCTACGTCACAAGATGGGTTGCCAACTGGCTCACGGACAGAACCCAAATGGTGAGAGTTGCGGGAGCTAGGTCTGACTCTAAACTGGTTACAAGTGGCGTTTCCCAGGGCTCAGTCCTAGGACCCCTCCTGTTCGGCATATACTTCTCAGAGGTACAGGCAAGCACAGGAGGACTACGGCTGACCACGTTCGCAGACGACTGCAAACTAGGGGCTATAATTGACTCTCTGGCTGACACAGACATCCTCCAAAAGGGTCTCACTGAGACAGATATCTGGTGTCAAAATCATGGCCTCAAGCTAAATGCCAAAAAGTGCATAGTCATCCCCTTTGGAAAAAACAAAGTACCCACAAACTACCACATAGGTGGTAGTTCCCTAAATACGGAAGATGTAATAACGGATCTGGGGACCTAAGTAAATAGTAATCTCACCTTTGATAATCACATTGCCAAAGTGGTTAGAAAACCCTTCTACATGGCCCACCTAATCACAAAAGGGTTCACATCCAGATCAAAAGAGGTCATTGTGCCCCTCTACTCATCACTCATCAGACCCATCATAGAGTACAATGCCCCATTTGGTATGTACCTTACAAGACACCTGCAACAGCTGGAAAGACCACAGAAGTACCTCACCAAGAGGATCACAGGCCTCAAACAGATGCCCTATGCAGCTCGACTGAAGAAACTACAGCTGTACTCGGTTGCATACCACCTACTCAGAGGTGATCTCTGCCTGACATACAAGGCCATGTCCAACCCAGAATTGATGGACATACTCCACCTAAAGAAAACCTTATCCCCTCGAGCCACATGCTCTAGGGATCTAAACCTCACCACAACAATAAATAGGATGTGCTGGAGGGATAGATTCCTGTCCCACCCAGAGACTTCCCATGCTTTGGAACAAGATCTCAGTCTACACTAGGCAGAGCTCCTCACTAACACTCTTCAAAAGAAACCTTGACGAGTGGATGGAAAACAGAAAGTTTACCTCAGGGATCACTTCAGTGGCTCTGCTGGACAGAGGCAAAGGGAAGTAATCTAAGGGGGCGGCAAAAGCCAACACATTCTGGCTAGGCTTATAAATTCCTTCGGGCAGATAGCCTAGTACCTACCTATGAACCTATGAACCTATAAGTGTTACATAATCCGTGATAGTTCCCTGGTTAATGGCAAGGCACCAACTAGAAAATCTTTTCCACTTGCCAATATAAGATTTCCTAGTAGCAGGTTTTCTTACCTCCTTTAGTATCTGCTGCAAATCTTCCTGAAAAAGAAACTCAATGATAAGAAATGCATAATTGTACTCTTTGGGAAGTCAACCATCCCAGCTAATCACCATGTTGGCAATACACCCCAAAGAGTCAACCCAGTGGTCAGGGATCTGGGTAGGCATGTAGACAGTGGCCTTACATTTGACCAGCATGTGACCACAGTAGTGAGGAAATCCTTTTATGTTGCGCAACTTATAAGTTAAGGGGAAGACATCTAGGTCCAATGAGGTCATTATCCCACCGCACTCTGCCCTTATCAGGCCAATCATAGAGTACAATACTCCCTTTGGTATATACCTGACCAGACATATGCAGCAGCTACAGTGACCTCAGAGGTTTCTTACAAAAAGAATACAAGGTGTAACAAATCTGCCTTATGCAGAGCACCTTAAAGCCCTTTCCGTCTACTCAGTCTCCTACAGATTGCTGAGAGGTGATCTATGCCTGGCTTACAAGGCATCCACAAACCGCACACTAATGAATCTCAATCTCCTACATATTCATAAGTCAGAGCGCAACAAAAATACAAGGTCTAGGGACCTTAATTTTGTCTGTGACTTAAACAGAACATGCTGGAGAGACACATATGTGTCCCAGGGACTTTTTATGGAACAGGTTTCCCATTCATGTGAAGCTCAGTTTGTCTATCACCCAGTTTAAGCACAACCTAGACCAGTGGATGGGGAATAGGAAATTTACACTAGGCCTGACACCCATGTCCCTTATGGAGAGAGGGAGCTTATAGATGCCTGGCCCTCAATGTCATATTTGGATACAGGACATTATTATTCTTTCAGAAAAACTTGGCTAGGCTTAGAAAGCCTCCCTGGGTCATTAGCCTAGTAACAGTCTATGAATCTATGAGTGAAATCATAATAATCATAGAGACCATGAATCCTGAGATACTCTCTTGCAGAAGTCTGGGACTGATTGAAAAAGCTCAGAAAAGTTCTGTCTCCTCCTGAGTAAGAAAAGCCTTTTGCTGAGAAGTGTCTATAAGGTAGCCCAGAATTACAATCTTGTGTGATGCAGTCATGAAAGATTTCTGTGCAATTATATGGAATCCCAGATTGGAAAAAAAGAGAAGAGAAGAAACCCATGTTAAGGACACCTGATATCTGAGAAAAGATTCTGCAAAGCTAAGTAACTTGTCTAATCTATCTATGATCTATGACTGGAGCAAAACACTTTGTAAACACCCTTGGAAGTGTAGATAACCCAAAGAGTAACATAGAAAACTGATAATACAAACCAGACACAGAGAATCTGAGAAATTTCACAAAGCCAATGGCTATGGGAATATGATAAGCATATGTTATATTTAATATGACACTCATAGGAGGTATGAGTGGTAACACTATTTGAAGGGTCAGCATTTTGAACTTTGATACTTTCACATACAGATTGAGATATGAAACATTCAGAACTGGTCTCCATGAAAGCTCTTTCTTTGGTAGCAAGAGCATCTTGGATTAGAAGCCTTTGCACATTTGATCTAAAGGCATTAGTTCTATGATTAAGTGATGAAAAACCTGAGGATAAAACTATGTTTGGTTTGGAGCATGGGGAGGAATTCCCTTGAAAGGAAGTATTTGAATCCAGTGTCTACTGTACCCCTCCTAAATCATTCTTCAGTGCACAATCTGTTGCCAAAAGGGGATATAAAGAGACAATTTCTGGGACAGATTTTTGAGAGACAGGAAAGGAGGGCATGGCAGATACAATGCTGGCATAGTCATTCTGAACTATTAGACTACCCTTTTTTGGAAAAGAGTGTTGCTTCTTGCCGTTTCCTTCCTGTCATCTCTTTTCTGTTCTCTGCTTTGTGTTGGCTGGGATTTCCGGTTTTGTTTTTTAAAAAGAGAATTTGGTAGATTTTAAAGGCGGGAGGGGGCTTGAAAAATCATAGACACTCCCTCGATTAATTTCCATTTTTCATCAAATCATTTCCAGGACCTGAGTAGCAGAAGGGATAAACAAAACATCCATATCTAAAGTAGAATTCAACATTTCCAAATTTATTTCATCAGCAAACATTTGATTATGTAACCAGGCACATCTCCTGAAAATTGTAGCAGTTGTAGTACCATAGACAAATATCTATACCATCTTACACTCTTCATAGCATGTTTAGAAATATTAGAAAAAAACTGAATTCAGAAAGGACCAATCCCCTGAAGAAAGTGAAGCAGAGTATTCCTTCAAACTGTGCAAAACAGAACCAACTGCCACATATGTACCTGGTAGTTGATAATTCTATGTGGAAGAAGAAGGGACAATTCTCTTATCAAATTTGTTCAACACACTGCCTTCTTTGTTCACTGGAGAGGGGTTGGTACTAACTAATAATTTGTTGCAAGATGGTGAAGAGGTAAATATTGCAGCTGAATCTGACCCAAGATGAGAAAACAAAACGTTTTTAGAATGTGGTACTTTATACAGTCTGCCTTTTTGGAGACTGAAGGATAAGAGTCGGGATTATTACAGGCAGCATTAAACATCCTCCGAGGCTGGCAAAATGAAAGGGATGGCTGTGGAATAAGGTACATCCACTGGCTACCTACTGAAATGTCGGCACTCATAACACCAATTGCCAACAAAGCAAAAAAGATTGAAAATTCAAGAGGAAAGCAAATCTTTAACATTGCTCTTCTCCTTTAAACTTCTTTTTTGTGTGTGGGGTGGAGCCCTCATCACCCCCAATGTGGAGATCAAGCCCCCCATGAACTTATATATATCAACTCACTGAAGAAGAGGGAATACTCCACAGAATGGCCACTTTGGTTTTGCTTTATGCAAGTTTATTTTTGGTTATTTACTTTCCATGTTTCAGTAACCCAGGTTATTGCTTCTAATAATAAAAGCCATTTCTTTTTTAACATGGGACAATGCCACACACCATGTGAAAGTAATCAGCAGAGGGTTGGACACAATGCCAACAATTCCAAGCTTCTAACCCAAAGCCTATTACAAGAATGTTGCCATTGATGGAACAGTTTGAGGAAGGTAAAGTTATATATAGTTAGCATGCTGGGAGGAGAGTTAGTTCTGATTATCTGAGGTAAACTTCACATATCAAAACCAAGAATTAGGGAATTGCTTTCACATCTCTAGTAACTTTTCTGACATTGACTGTATTTCACTGTGCTCTTTATAGAACAGACTCAAATTTAATTTGCCATAATAGTAAGGAATATTAACCTTGGCTTTACTTAATAATCATGCATTTTTTTTCTGAGACAAACTCTACAGCTGCCTTTCCCTTACACACCAAGTCTTGTCATTGTATGTACTGCCACCACCTTGGACCAGCATTTTCTTGTCTACAGGGTTCCAAATGCCTATTATAAACCAAATATTAGCCTTAATCCAGACAGCCCAGTTTATAGTATTGACCTCAGTTTAAATTGACTTTTGAGTCCCAGATTATTTTCTAATGTCTACCTTCATTTCCTGCCAGATGCCATTTAAAATTCTAACTTTAATCCAACTTTCCCACCCACTAGGATCCCACACTGCATGTGATGACTGAAATGAGTTTGTCTTCCTGGCTAATCTTGTGATGTCCAGTTCCATGGGTAGCCACAGTGGTCAAGGTTTTAACCTTCTGCAAATATGAATTTGCTTGGCTACAACTTTGCAGTAAAACTGTTAGCTAGGCAGCAACTAGTCCACCTCTACAAGGGGACAGAATTAGCTTCTATCTGCTGATTCTAGGGCAGGTTTTGTCCTAAAGAAATTTGGACATCACCTGCTTAAGTTTGTTGATGTTATGACATTTTGTACAAATGTGTCATCAGAAACAGAGTTTTGGACTAAATTTAATC
Organism: Protopterus annectens; assembly: GCF_019279795.1. Taxonomy (NCBI): domain Eukaryota; kingdom Metazoa; phylum Chordata; order Ceratodontiformes; family Protopteridae; genus Protopterus; species Protopterus annectens. The sequence continues at coordinate 1,091,294,456 of NC_056741.1, forward strand.
ATTTGAATTTTTGCCAGGAAGGGAATGAAAGAGCTCCTCTGGATGTATACCTTGGAGGTCAGTTGGTTGATTAATGGGAGTTAGTTGGCTTTTGAGCTGAATTACCATATATTGAATTTCTAGGGCTAATTTCCACTGAAGAGCACCTGGATGTGAAAGAATATTCTCTTTTGCAGCTAAAGAGAAAATAAATAATACCTTTTTTTTCTCATTAATGTCTACACTCATAAATTGTCCCAGATATTTAATGGCCTGTAACTCTGTCATAGTTTTGATGTTGTTGGTTGTTCCATACTATACAGTTATCTGCAAACCAAGAGCAAACCATTAAATCATCAGAAGGAATATTAATACCAAGGTGCTTTATTTGCTTGTTCAGTAATTGTATGGTTTAGACTACATTAGCACCTTAACTGCCAGTGAATCTTTAGGAAATTTTCCAAATTACTCACCTATTAAAAAAAAAAACTTTTGAGTGGACCAAGATGATTATTTTGTATGCCTTAAAAAACTGTGGTACAGCAATCAAGGCCAAGGTCTTTGCCTGAAAAAAAGACCCTCGATAGGTATAAGCATGTTACTGTCCATCAATGATTTACCTAAGTCTTCTTCATCTATAGCCAATAGTTTCTGGAGAGGGATTGTTGAAAACAGCATTCCCAAATTAATGTCTGGGTGTGTTTAGAGATTCTTTTTGGTTTAATAAATTGTTGCAATAAGAGATTGTTAAGTTCAGTGGGGTCATGCATCAAGGATCCATCGTTATTTTATAAAGTGGTCATAGCAATCTCATTGTTTCTTTCCTGAAATCTTCATGATATCAGTTTAGATGAAGTGATACCAGTAATCCAGTAATAGAGGTTTTGAACATATCCCAGTTCTAAATCTTAGCATATTGTAAATTCCCCAAGCATCTCTTGTCTCCATAATACTCTGTAGCAATAACCTGTCCTGACACCCTTTTTCTTATATTTTTGTTACTTCTCTTTTAATGTATCTGCCATTTGTGCAGTCTCAAACTCCCTCTTTCCTTCACCAACACTTTAGCCTTTTTACTTAAAATCTGAATGCACCCCCATTTAGTTCAACAAGTTACCTAATTTGTGCTTTTGATCTTCCAGTAATGCTTGCTAAAATGATCCAGTTTTTCTTTACCCTGATTATGACACAAGTGCAGTGGGCCTAGTTTCCATGCAGAGGCAGTGGCAAATTGTTTTTAGCCTATAGAAATAACTCAAGACCTGCATAATATGACCACACACTATAACAAATTTCAATTCTTAGAACACAGTTTGAAAGCTTCCTTGAGATAAACCAACAGTCCAATTGGCTAGCAATACCTAACTTATTTCCCACAAAGGTGAAGTTCTGTTCCTGTGGGTGATGTTCTCTCCAACAAACTACTAAATCTAACCTTTCAGTAACAGATAAGACATGTGAAGCAATTTTTGAGTGAATTTGTTCAAAAATGGATCATAAAATCTCTCCCTAATATGTAATTGTCCATCTTATGCTGAAAAGAGATTTTTTTTGTAACAAATGTGTTGTGCTACCTGTGTTAGGTCCGTAAAATTTTTCCACAAATATGGTACCCACTAGTATCCAACCCACAAAAATTCCCAATTTGCAATGTAAATCAGAAAATTGCATTAGTTTACTCCATCCTAGTTTCTTATGTATTAAATTAATAATTTCCACTTGTGGCTTACTAAACAAACTGCTACAACACCAACCTTTCCATCTAATGATAAGTCTACCTCTGTCTTTTTTATTTTGGTTTCCTGTAGAAAAATTACTTTATATTTGTTTACATCAAGGTAATCTGTGGCTACTTTTTATTTGTGGTATGAGGACATGCTCCCGACATTGAGAGACAGGAATTCCACTCTTTTCCATGGTAGCAGTAAGGTGCTTTGTCATAATCACTGGTGTTGCATAAGTTTACTAACTTTAACTGCATCACATAAACAAGGGCTCCTTCTGTCATTTGTATACATAAAAGTACTAGAATCATTATAACACTGCATAGGAAAAAAGCTACTGGCCATGCATTAGTAAATTAATTAGCCCAAGCCCCCCTCAGTGAAAAACGTGAACTAGACCATTAAAAACTGAACCAAATAATAAAATGGCAATATTAAATACTGTTCCTGTGCTAATCACATTATTATACACACAAGCACATGAAAAAAGTACTGTTCATTCTGGCCAATGCTGTACCACAGAGGAATAAAGCCCTGACTGTAATGTAGGTTTCCCACATTGATCTGGCAGGTCAGACATCTGAGGTGCAGACAAGTTGAATGGGTGTGCCTGTCCTGAGAGGGGTGCATGTGAGGGGCACACAACACAGTTGGGGTTCCTTGGTGGATGCTGAGGAAAAACACTGTGAAGTGTTTCTCGAGGGTGGGTGGGGAAGCTCAATAATATCAGCCACTTACAGAAGTGAGAGAAGGTTTGGTTCAGTCCCACTCACAAGGAGTTACAGAGGCACCTGTGATAGGTGACAGAACTTAAGTACCCCCCCCCCCGACAGCAATATGACACAGCACTTGGATGCCTTGAGCTCCTTAGTGGCCCTGTATGGGTCAGAAAAAGTCTGGGAGGGGGGAGGGAGAGCCCAGTGGACACACTGAATAAGAAGCTGGTGGCAGCCGATGGGCCATCTTCAGGGTGCAGTGGCAGCAAAAAAAAAAAAAACCTGATCATACAACTGAAAGGTTTTGGTTACTCACTGTATACAACTTTGAAACAGCAACATTTCCAGCATTCCTACCATCGTAACACCTGTGCTCGTGGAAACATTCCATACTTTCAGTTTTTTGGGCGAAAAACAGAAAAAAATAAGTAAAGACGCAATAAACATTTAGAACAAACCAAAACCCTAAAAACTCTTCAAATACATTTGAAATGTTTATAAAGGTGAGCACATTTTATATGATGTGTCTATTTCAGCTGAAGCTTGTTGCCACTAAAAGACTGCACAGTAGGTTAAAAGTTATGAAGATAGATGATAACCTGAGCCCAGGTTGTTACTGATCAGAATATAATATATTTTTGAAATAGAAACTTTATTAAAAAATAAGAACAGCTGCATTAATTAAAGACATTTAAACACAGCTATTTGATAATGATTCAAGGAGCCAACACATCACAAACATTACAATGCTGATGTAAAATGAAAAGTGAACAGGCCTACAAGAGGTTAAAGTAAAATTATGGCTGCCACACACAGACTAAAGTTCCTTCACTATTACCGTGCTTTTCATTATGTCTTGGCATGTTTGATCAAATAACTTAAAACATGTATCAGTGGTTCTATAATCAGAGTACATAAGTGATCCAAAACTGGAAAATACTTCAGATTTTCTTCATAAATTAGTCCAATAAAGAATTTGAGAATAGTAAAAATGTAAATGACTTGACACTTTAATATTTTAATAAACAGTATTAACTACATAACACAATTTACAGACAAGGATCCTTTGATTCTGAATTTGCTTTCCTGAGAGAATTAGTCATTCTTGGCCCATGATTTGCGATTCTGAATACAAATATATATTATTTCCTAAGCATATTCATGCAGTTTTTGATTAATTACAATACTCTTGCAAAACTAGTAACTTATGGTTCATAGGTACTTATTAGGCTATTGATCGGTGAGGATCTTAACAGGAGAACTGCACCCAAAAACTGAAAAAAAAGTTTTTTCAACATATATGGAACTTTTCTGAATTACTAAGATTTCTATATCAAATTAAGCAGTTGTTACTATTTTCTCATTTTTAATACCTCAAAATGCCTGCAAGGAAGCTGCCATGGGTAGCATGATTTTGTTTTACAGTCAACCAGGTTAAGTAAGCAAGATCTGCCCCTTATGAATCCATACGGACTTGGATCGAGAATCTTGCAGGTTACCTATATCCTTATTAATTCCATAATGATTCTTTCAATAGCCTTACAGATGAGGCTGGTCAGGCTTATGGATCATAATTACCCATATCAGTTGAAGCCCCACCTTTGTGCAAGGGAATTACTGTCACTGCCTCCATTCCTGTGGCATGAAGACTGATATTGAATATTCTCTGTAGGGGGGGGGGGTCTGAGAAATCCTGTTTCAGGCTGACAGTAGGCAGCCTGTTAGGTCAATGGCCCTAAACAAGTAGTGCCTTTGGATTTTATATAGCACCTTGAAGACTTATTATTGGAAGAATTGAAAGCAGGATGTAGATGCAGGTATTTTATCGGAGAATACTGGAGGGGGGAAGTTTGAGCTAAATTTATCGCTAGAAGACTGGCAATGTCTTCTGGATCTAAGTATGTGCAGGTTGACATATTACCTCTGCACACTGTCAGGCATTGTTTCTGAGGTTTCTAACATAGTTAAAGAAGGCACTGCGATTATCCTTCACCTGGATAGCTATTTTTGCCTCCTATCTGGCTTTGACTGGTTTGGTCAGAGTCCAGGTTTCCTTGTATAGTTCAGCAAGAACATTTTTTGGCATCTTGATCATTAAATATACTTTGCATGCAGTATTTTTTTTTCTTTTAATGTAGCCCCTGTTTCTATTAAAGTTCCTTAATATGGGGTTTTCTTAATTGGGCATTGTATTTATTTCTGAGAAGGACAGATACGTCTATGCAGCTATTTGCATATTGACAGAATACATCAGTAAAGAACTACACTTAAGCAGTGGGGTTGTCAAGATGGAAGGAGATTTTGAATTTAACCAGGTCATCACTTAGTGTTAGTAAATTAACCTTTGAGTAATCCATGAATACCAAGGTACTAGACATTGCTTCAGGCTGCAGTCTTATGGTAAATGTGACTCATTTGTGGTCTGGCTTGCCCAGGGAGGAAGTTACAATTGATGAGGCTCAAAGCTACCCTATACTGTAAAGGACCAAATTCAGGATTTTGTCACACCTGGTTACAATGCGGACTAACTGGTTGAGTTTGTACTGATGAAGATGCAAAACTTCTGGGCATACATGTTTGAAAATGTACAAGTTTTCCAGTTTACAGAGGTCTACTGGAAGTATCCTTCAAGAATGGCGCTTGGCGATATAAATAGGAACTCCATACTAGTTAGGCAGAAGGTGTAGCCAAATGGGGTTCTATAGTTAGTTATAGCATACAAAAATATATTTACTATGTAGAAAAGATAAAAGTGATCTGCAAGTTGCCTCCAGAATTATGGGTAATCTACCAATGTCATTAAACCTTCCAATGAGAATATGACTAACTTTTAGTCCTGATTTGGATTTTAGAAATTCCATTTACTAACTTGTTCATACAACATTTATGATCAATGATGATGTCTGCAATACTCCTTGCAGACTAATAGCTAATGATATATCATGTCCACTTATAAATTTGGTAAAGAATCCCAAGCAAGATGCAATTCAGCAAGTTTTGGTATATTTTCTTCATGAAGTCTCTAGGATATGTTGCTTCTGTTTCTTGGGGGGGGGGTCATGCTTCTTGGTTGACAGTTACGATCCTTTAAACTTTCTCTCCATACTCAAAAGTGGCTGCTTTTCCTTAAATTATCAACTCCTCCTGGCCTACTTTACTGTTAGTCCCCCTACCACCTCTGAATATCTCACTCTGGACCTGGGCCAATAACTTTGATTTTAATGACAGTGTGAGCAGCAGCCACCCTTCAGTGATCTCAGCTTAGCAGTCCTTGTTAGTGCAAGTAACATGTGGCAAAAGTTGCTAAACATTATGTTATAGGTGTTGACATGGATATACACCAGATCATCAAAGCAATCCTTATGAGTAGAGCAGCTGCGCTGGTGGGACAAATGAAAAACAAAATATTTAGAAAGTACATAAATGTACAGATAGCTATTTTTAACAAGCATACAGGACTGAAACAGCAAAGCTAAGTAACAATAAAAAAAGAAGTTATGTTCTTACCATAACATTCCATGTGAGTTGTTCATCTCGCCTTTGTTCTTACACGTGGGTACAGAGCTGATCCATCGGCTCCGAGTCGGCCGCTTTCCAACCTCAAGATCTTTGAGTAGCTTGAGGCACAGTCCCTATCCCATGATGTTCTCTTACCAACCCCAGATCTAGTTTGCTGAACCCAGCAATAAAAAATGCAACTAACCACCAAAAATACAATATGTACATATGTATATAGCTATTTACAATTAGCTAAGATATATTCTGGCTGGAAGGAAGGACACTAATCAGACCAACCAGACCACCAGTCATACCCATTCTTCCAGAACCCAGAGGGGGAAGGTGGGAGGGAGTGTAAGAACAAAGGCGAGATGAACAACTCACATGGAACGTTATGGTAAGAACATAACATCTTTATGTGAAGTTGTTCAATCTTGCCATTTGTTCTTACACGTGGGTAGCGTCCCAAGCACCCTAATCCTGGGCGGCTCACGGTTTTCTGAACTAGAATAGTTCAGTCTTCAGATTTTGCTGATCTCTGGGCTTTGTCTTAGTTCCTGTGCTATCCATATCCTTATTTGGATAAGAGGAAGCTTCTTTGTTCACCAGTGGGAGTGGGGAGCACTGAGCAACCTATTTGTCCCTAGAGGAGTGGTTCCAGCCCAGCAACTTGTAGTTTGTTGGCCATTTTGGGTCAATTCCGGGCTCTTTTCAACCCCCTGCTATAAAGCCCATTTTTGCACGCTTTTTCACTTGTAAAAGACTCAGCACAGCTCCTCGTGGTGTCCTGCAGAGTTCTACAAGCAGCAGAGAGTGAAAGAGTGACTTTCCTTGATTTTTAAGTATTTTTTCTGGCTTTCACTTTAATTACTGCATTTCGACTGCATTTTGCCTAAAAACAGCTCTGCATATTGTTTTTACTGTACCTGTGTAGATTCTAAACTATTAGCACTTTAAAAAGTTATTTTTGTTTAATTTAACTGTTAGGCTAACACACTCAAGTGCGCTAGCCATTTTATAGAATTTACTGTTTGCTACTGTATATTTTTCTTCTGTCTCTGTAAAAAAAGAAAAAAAAAACAAAAAAATATCCTTGTTTTCCCGCTTTTCTGAACTAGAATAGTCCAGTCTTCGGATTTTGCTGATCTCTGGGCTTTGTCTTAGTTCCTGTGCTATCCATATCCTTATTTGGATAAGAGGAAGCTTCTTTGTTCACCAGTGGGAGTGGGGAGCACTGAGCAACCTATTTGTCCCTAGAGGAGTGGTTCCAGCCCAGCAACTTGTAGTTTATTGGCCATTTTGGGTCAATTCCTGGCTCTTTTCAACCCCCTGCTATAAAGCCCGTTTTTGCGCGCTTTATCGCGCTTTTGCGTGAATTAGCGCAAAGTTGCTCATAGAGCAGCATCGGGCAGCGCCGGTTAATCAAGTTTAAACTATTTCTGGCTCCGTAAAGTCTGCTCTTCAATTTTTTCCTTAGAACTGCTCTACTTGCAATCTAAACAGCCTATACACTATCTGAAAAGCTCAGCACTTGCTCCTAAAGCATTTTTTATACAGGTAAAGCACTCTTAAACAAAAGAAAGTACTTCATTCACCTAAATTCCCTTGAGTACCCATTTCCCTATAGGTCCTTTCAGACTCAGTTACACAGCAATCTTTTCACTATTCTAGCATGTCGAAGGGTCAGTTGCTGGCGTCCTCTCCTGTTCAGCTGGTGAATCTGGAAATCTTGAGGCAATGTTACAATTGCCTCATGTACACAGACAACCCTCTCCTCCTCCCAACAAATACAAAATATATGCAAGAGATGCAACTATATAGCCAAAATGGAGGCTGAGCTCTCTCAACTCAGTACTGGCAAGACCAGTCAGGAGGAGAAGGTAACAACGCACACCACAAACCCAGTCTCACATAGAACTATCACAACTGCAAACCAAACACATAAACACTCAAAAACATACTCGGAGGCGCTGATTAAAAATCTACCAAAACAACAGAGGCCTCCAAAGCAGACACCCAAGCAACCGCCACCTCAAGACATAGCACATGCAACACATAGTTCACAAAGTCAGTGTGCTAAACAGTCACAGCCCTTAAGGCCAAACAACATGTCAGACACACTTGTAATAGGTGACTCCATAGTCAGACACACTGACGTCCCACTCACCAGACTGAACAAGGAAAGGGTCACAGTAAGCTGCCTTTCGGGAGCTAGAATCCGCCACATAACACAATCACTCAGGTCACTCCACAGCAAGTACAAATATGACTCAGTCATTGTACATGCCGGTGTGAACGACCTGAGACGTACCTCCCTGGACTACATGAAAAGAAACATAGAGGAGCTCTCTGATTATGCAGCCCAGGCTGGTATGACCCTGACCCTGAGCAGCATCTTACCCTCACCAAGAATGATGCCACAGTACAAAGACAAAATGATCAGTTTTAACAATTGGCTTAATTACTGGTGTCATTCTAAGGGGATCCAATGTCTGTCTGCTTGGGATGACATGCTTGACAAGCCACGCTGCTTCGCAAGGGATGGCTTGCACCTGTCAACCCTGGGATTCCAGATATTGGCCAAGGCTCTTGCCACTCCCATAGTGCCTTTTTTAGGCAAGGCTCAAATGACAAACCTACCTCCCTAGAAAACACAAGTGGAAAAAACTAAAGGTAATGCTGCTCAATGCCAGAAGTCTAAACCTCAAGATGCACGCTCTCGAAGCCCTCCTCAGTATGGAGAACATCGATGTCTGTGCAGTGACTAAAACCTGGTTCAAGGCTCCTGAGAGCACCCCAGCACTATCAGGTTTTACCTCATATCATGCTTTCCGGCCCCAAAACTTGGACCGAACCACAAAAGGAGGGGGAGTATCCATATTCATCAAAGATACCCACACCTCCAGGTTAGTGGCAGCGCACGAAGCATCGGAGACCATCCAGGTGCAACTAACCATAGGCAAAACTGCCTTACAGTTTGTAGCATGCTACAGACCACCCTCTCAAACTCAGGAACCCCACACAGCCTTCCTGAAGACACTGGAGAGTATGAATGTCTCTCCAAATACCATCATATTGGGAGACTTCAACTACCCAAACATAGACTGGGAACATTACTCAAGCCCCAACACCCTAGCCCAAAGGTTCCTAGAATTCATAAACTCAAATGCGATGGAACAACTAGTCACCATTCCCACAAGAGGAGACAATATACTAGACCTGATCATCACAAACATGGGGACAAAATGCTCCACACCGGAAGTATATCCCTCATTGGTAAGATCAGACCATAAATTAATCACACTGGAAATCCACATCCCGCCCTCACCCCCTGCACAAAAGACCACAGTGAAGAACTTCTCAAAAGCCAACTTTACACTTCTTAAGACTGAAGTGATATCCTTCAAGGCCCCTGGGCCAGTGGAAACCACAACCCACACTGCTGAATCCTTTACAAATGCCTTCTACGGGCACCTTCAAGAATGCATGGATCATGCAATCCCAAATAAAACCAAGACCCTTTCCCCCAAAGGCAGATGCCCGGTCTGGTGGACCCCAGCCATAAACAAACTTTACAACAGGAGGAGGAAGCTACTACATGACAGAGCAAAATCCCTAAAAGGGAAGGCATCTCTGATCAGTACTAGCAAAAAACTACTATCACTCATAAAATCATCCAAGGCCAACTTTGAGAGAAAAATCGCAAAAGATACAAAAGACAATCACAAGGCCTTCTTTAGCTATGTTAGAAACATGGGTGGAAACTCCCAGATATGCTCAGAGTTAGTCCAAAATGACACAAAATACACTGAACCCATTGACATTGCCAACATTCTGGCAGACAGGTTCAGTGCAAATTTCTCCTCCCCCCCCCAAAAGGAGAAATAACTATCCCAGCAGAGTGCAGCCTCCCAAACATCTCAGATGCCCAGGTGAGAGCCGCCTCTCTAAAGCTAAAAACACAGCATCAATGGGACCGGACAGTGTCCCGGGCTGTGTGCTACATGAACTCCAAGAGGAACTAAACCCACACATAAGGCTGCTGTTTAATCTTAGCCTTACTACAGGATACATACCCAAAGACTGGCGTACAGCAACAGTAGTCCCACTTCACAAAGGCGGTACTTCTACGGACCCTGGAAATTACCGCCCCATAAGCTTGACGAGCCTGGTCTGCAAAGCTATGGAGAGGATCATTATGGAACTCATAAACAAAGACATTGGGGACCTACAGACATTGGATCCTACCCAATTTGGCCTTGTCAAGGGCAGATCCTGCCTTTTGAACTTGGTCGACTTTTTTGAAACCATCACTAAGGCCATTGATGAGGGTAAGGCAGTTCACACAGCCTACTTTGACCTTGCAAAAGCCTTTGACACAATACCCCACTCGGGCATCATAGACAAACTCACCAGCCTAAATGTACACCCATATGTCACAAGATGGGTTGCAAACTGGCTCAAGGACAGAACCCACAGGGTCAGAGTTGCTGGAGCTATGTCAGACTCTAAGCGGTCTGGCGGTGTCCCACAGGGCTCAGTCCTGGGACCCCTCTTGTTCGGCATTTATTTTTCCAAGGTACAGGCAAACATAGGAGGATTGTGGCTGACAAAGTTTGCAGATGACTGCAAACTGGGTGCCATAACTGATACTCCAGCGGACACAAACATCCTTCAGAGAGGCCTCATAGAAACGGATAATTGGTGCCAGAGCCATGGCCTTAAGCTGAACGCCAAAAATGTATAGTCATACCCTTTGGGAAAAACAAGGTACCCACAAATTACCACATAGGTGGTAATCCATTAAGTACGGAAGAGGTAATCAGGGACCTAGGGACCCAGGTTGACAGTAACCTCTCATTTGACACTCACATTGCCAAAGTGGTTAGGAAGACCTTCTATATTGCCCACCTTATCATGAAGGGTTTCACATCTAGATCAAGAGAGGTCATTGTGCCCCTATACTCTTCTCTTATCAGGCCAATGATGGAGTACAATGCCCCATTTGGGATGTATCTTACCTGACACCTGCAGCAGTTGAAAAGTCCCCAAAAGTTCCTCACCAAGAGGATAAAGGGTCTTAAACATATGTCATATGCTGCCCGACTGAAAAAACTCCAGCTCTATTCAGTCGCATACTACCTACTCAGAGGTGATCTGTGCCTGACGTACACGGCCATGTCCAATCCGGAATTAATGGACATGCTCCACCTCAGAAAATCCAAATCCATCAGAGCCACGAGAGCAAGAGACCTAAACCTCAACACAGAAATAAATAGGATGTGCTGGAGGGACAGATTCATAACCCAGAGGCTCCCTACACTCTGGAACAGAATCCCAATCCATGTTAGGTAGAGCCCCTCACTAACTCTATTCAAGAGAAATCTTGACGAGTGGATGGGAGATCATAGGTTTACCCCGGGGTCATCTCTGTGTCACTACTAGACAGAGGCACAGTAAACTAAACCCTAAATGGGCATAGTATTCTCATCCTAAGGGGTGGTGAAAGTCACACACACACTCTGGCTAGGCTTATAAATGCCCTAGGGCAGATAGCCTAGTACGAACCTATGAACCTATGAGTACATTCCTGAGAATGGTGGAACCAAAGGAAGCCCTGTCCACTTTGTAATGAGTGATAAACGTATGAGGTTTGGACCAAGTAGCAGCTGCACAAATGGTGTCCAAAGGTAAAAGGGCTGAGTGAGCCAGGGATGTAGAAAGGTTGGTTAGCTGAAGAATATACAAAATGTATACAATCAGAAAGCCATTTAGGCAATGTAACTTTGGATACAGAAAGACCCTTCTTATTATCTGCATAGGAACAGTACAGTTTTGTACCTACCATAAATGTAGATGTTCGAGTGTTCACCCTGCTGCAGTCATCACAATTGGGTTATCCTGTCATCAGGCGGTCCCGCAGTTGGCCGGATTTCCAAAGTCTTGGTCTGATGTCGGTTGCCGTCACCTCATCCCTGACGTCAGTGCACCAGGGGTACATATACTGCAACCGATGCCATTTTCTTCAGTTTTTCTTGCCCCAGATGTCAGGTGCCCCCAAAAAGGTGCTCCAAATTAGTACCAAAAGGTGAGAACACTGTACAAACACAAAACCCCTTCAGCTGTAAGCAAATACATCAGTAAAGCATAGCAAAAATATAGCCAGTCAATCAGAGGGGTAGGAGGGAGGGTAACCTGGACTGCAGCAGGGTGAACACTCAAACATCTACATTTATGGTAGGTACAAAACTGTACTATGTTCATCGTATTACCCTGCTGCAGTCATCACACTTGGGTTGAGTCCCAAAGCTAAGGTAGGGTGGAGGCATTATAGAGGGTTAGAGGAGGCAATGAGGCCCTGCAGAACTGCAGTGGCCAAGTCTGCCCTGGACTTAGAATAAAGAGGTAAGTGATAGTGTTTGGTGAAGGTGTGTACAGAACTCCAAGTTGCAGCTTCTAAAATTTCCTTGGTAGGAACCCCCCTGAGAAAGGCTGTAGAGGTAGCTGTTGCCCTGGTAGAGTGGGATCTAATGGTTGGAGGAACTGGTTTCCCATGATGGGTATAGCAGAACCGTATACAATGGCCTATCCATTTAGAAATGGTTTGCTTGGATATCGCCCTCCCTTGAGAAGCTGTAGCATAGGAAGCAAAGAGCTGGTCAGTTTTTCTGAAAGCCTTAGTTTTATCCAAGTAATATCGAAGCTGCCTGGGAATATCCAAGGAATGGATGAGTCTCTCACCTTTGTTCTGTGGATTGGGGAAGAAAGTGGGTAGATGGATGGTTTGATTTAAAGCTACACTGGAAACCACCTTAGGCATGAAGGTAGGATTAGTTCGTAGAGAAACTCTGTCTTGATGAAAAATGAGGAAAGGTTCCACTGCCATAAGTGCCTGTAATTTTGAAACTCTCCTAGCAGAAGTTATTGCCAGGAGCAGGGCAGTCTTCCAAGATAGGAACTGAAGGTCTGCAGAAAAAGCTGGTTCAAAGGGATGTAGTGTTAGTTTTTCCAGAACAAAATTGAGATCCCATGTTGGTGTAGGAGCTCTTCTAGGTGGTCTAATGTTTTTTGCCCCTCTAAGGAATTGCCTTAGTAGTGGGTTTGAAAATAAAGGTGAATTTGTGTCGTAGTAAGCTGAAATAGCTGAAGCATGGATTTTAATTGAGGAGAAGGAAAGTCCTTTATGCAACATCTCAGCTAAATAGTGCAGAATGTGAGGCATATGAGGCTGAGTTGTGTCTTGGCCTTTAGCTTGGTTCCAAGCAGAAAACCTTTTCCATTTGTCCGAGTAAGCCTTCCTGGTGCTTGGCCTCCTGGCTTCTAGAATAACATCCAGTACTGCTTTTGAAAGAGGGGCTGTTTGGCTGCTTAATTGATTTGCCATGCAGCCAGGTTTAAGGTTTTGATCTGGCTGTGTAGAATCTGCTTGTCTTGCTGCGTGAGCAAATGAGGTATTTGAGGCAATATCCATGGTGGGCTGTGAGCCATATTCTTCAATAGCGGGTACCAGTGCTGGCGTGGCCAGTCTGGGGCTATGAGAATCATTCGAGGTTTCTCCTTTTTGACCTTCAAAAGAACCTTTGTGAGAAGAGGTAATGGAGGAAAGGTATATGCTGTCAAGTTTTTCAAACTGAAGGAGAGAGTGTCCACTTTCCAAGCTTGATGGTGGAATGTCCTTGTGCAAAATTTTGTCAGCTGGTAGTTTTGAGGACTGGCAAACAGGTCTATATTTGATAGGCCCCATCTTTGAGTTATCATTGCAAATATTTGTGGGTCTAGCTTCCACTCGTGGTGGTCTTTGATGTTTCTGCTTAGGTCGTCTGCCAATGTGTTTTTCTGTCCTGGCAGGAAGTGAGCTTGTAACTGGACTTGGTAGGCCAGAGCTGTGTTCCATAAGGTTATTGCTTGCCTGCAAAGAGGATAGGAATGTGTGCCCCCTTGTTTGTTTATGTACCACATTACTGTGGTGTTGTCCATCTTTATTGCCAGTTGTCCAGGCTGTAGTAGATCCTTGAAAGCTGTCAGAGCTTTCTGTACAGCTAGCATCTCTTTTTGGTTTATGTGCAGTTTTCTTTGTTCTGCAGTCCATAGGCCTTGAACGCATTGCCCTGCCATGTGCGCCCCCCAGGCATAGTCTGAAGCATCTGTTGTGATAGTTTGCCTGGGTGGGGGCAAGGTGAAAGGCTGACCCTTGTTGAGGTGACAAGCCTGTGCCCACCACAGAAATTCCTGTTGAAGGCAGGGAATGAGAGATATCACTGTGTCCAAGCTGTGGCTGTGTTGAGACCATATGCTTTTTAGGTATCATTGTAATTTCCTCATATGCAGTTTTGCAAATGGTATTATCAGAATGCAAAATGCCATGAAGCCCAAAGCCTGCAGAATTTTTCTTGCAGTTAATTGGGTCTTTGTTGCCATTGTCTTGAAATATTGAGTCAGTTGTAATTGCTTGTCTGGTGTAAGATAAACCTTCTGGGCCATTGTGTCCAAGCTGGCACCCAGGAATGTCATTTTTTGTGAGGGTACTAGTTTTGACTTCTTTTCATTTATTGTGTAGCCCAGACAATTTAGTAGATGCTTCACAAAAGCCAGATGTTGTAAGAGAATGTCCTTTCTTTCTGCTTGGATGAGGCAGTCGTCCAGGTATGGATATATTTGAATTCCTCTTTGTCTGCAGTATGCAATTACTGGTGCCAGGCATTTTGTGAATACTCTGGGTGCAGTAGATAAGCCAAAGGGCAGTGCAGAGAATTGATAATGGGTTGAACCTGCAATGAAACGGAGGTATCTTCTGCAACTTTGTCTGATAGGGACATGAAGGTATGCCTCCTTGAGGTCCAACGTTACCAGCCATGCTTCCTTGCCCAACATGGGAAGTATAGGTTCATAGGTTCATACTAGGCTATCTGCCCTGGGGCAATTATAAGCCTAGCCCGATTCTGTATGGCTTACGCCACCCCTTGATTTGAGTATACTGTGCCCTTTCTATGGTTTAGTTTACTGTGCCTCTGTCTAATAGTGACACGGGAGTAATCCATGGGACAAACCTACGATCCCCCATCCACTTATCGAGATTCTTCTTGAAGAGATTCAGTGAGGTGCTCTGCCTCACATGAGCTGGAATTCTATTCCAGAGCGAAGGGAGCCTCTGGGTTATGAACCTGTCCCTCCAGCAAGTTCTATTTATTTCTGTGCTGAGGTTCAAGTCCCTCGAGCGTGTGGCTCTAAGGGATTTAGATTTACTGAGGTGGAGCATGTCCATTAATTCTGGATTTGACATAGCTTTGTATGTCAGGCATAGATCGCCTCGAAGTAGGCGGTATGCAACTGAGTAGAGCTGGAGTTTTTTTAACCGAGCAGCATATGGCATCTGTTTGAGACCCTTGATTCTCTTGGTGAGATACTTTTGGGGTCTTTCTAATTGCTGCAAGTGTCGGGTAAGGTACATCCCAAAAGGGGCATTGTATTCTATGATGGGCCTGATGAGGGATGAATAAAGGGGCATGATTACCTCTCTTGATCTAGATGTGAAACCCTTCGTGATGAGGTGGGCTATGTAGAAGGTCTTTCTAACCAGTTTGGCAATGTGGTTTTCAAAGGAGAGATTGCGTTCAACTTGGGTCCCCAGGTCCCTAATAACTTTCTCTGTACTTAATGGGTTTCTGCCTATGTGGTAATTTGTGGATACATTGTTTTTGCCAAAGGGTATGACTATACATTTTTTGGCATTTAGCTTTAAACCATGGCGCTGGCACCAGTTATCTGTCTCTGCGAGACCTTTTTGAAGGATGTTTGTGTCAGCTGGAGAGTTGATTATGGCACCCAGTTTGCAGTCGTCTGCGAACTTGGTGAGCCATAGTCCTCCCACGTTTGCCTGTACCTTGGAAAAGTATATACCGAACAAGAGTGGTCCCAGGACAGAACCCTGTGGGATGCCACTTGTGACCGGTTTCGAGTCTGACATGGCTCCAGCAACTCTCACTCTGTGGGTTCTGTCTTTGAGCCAGTTTGCGACCCATCTTGTGACATAGGGGTTTATATTTAAGCTGGATAGCTTATCTATGATGCCAGAGTGGGGTATTGTGTCAAATGCTTTTGCAAGGTCCAGATAGGCTGTGTGGACTACCTTCCCTTCATCTATGGCTTTGGTGACTGTTTCAAAGAAGTCAATCAGGTTCAAAGTAGCTGCTGTAGTGTTAGCATCTTGAATTTGGGAACTTGTAAGTAAGTGTTTAGAATAGAAAGGTCCAAATTTGGTCTCCAAGCATTTTCTTTTCTGGGTACTAGGAAGAGTCTTGAGTAAAATCCTTGACCTTGCTCTTGAGTTGGCACCCTTTGAATGGCTCTCATGGCCATGAGAGCTGTAATTTGTTTTTGAGCCTCTGCCCTTTGATTTTGTGGCAGGTTTGGCATTCCTCTTTTTATTGGCAAGGTGTGAAAGTGGAATCTGTATCCTCGTAAAATTATGTCTAGGACCCATTTGTCCTTTGTGACCATGTACCAGTTGTCTGCAAAAAGTGCTAGTTTTCCCCTAGGGGGGCTGACAAAAGAGCTTTGTTTGGCCAGCTGAGGTGCAAGTCATTGAGTTTGCCTTCTGGTGGGTTGAGACCTGTCTTCTCCTCCCTTCTGGGTTGGAGTGCCCCATTGGCGAGATTTATACTGAGCTTGTGGTTGTCCTCTGCCCCTTGGGCGCCTGTATTTACCCCTCTGATGCCTGTCAGTGGCTGGAAAGGACCAATTTTTTGTTGGCCAGTTTCTGCTGAAGTGAGAGGGTTGTACCTGAAGGAAATCTTTGACTGTCTGCATTGATTTTGCCTTATCTTCCATTTTCTTTAACACTTCTTCTGCTTTAACACCAAAAAGAACATCTTGCTGTAAGGGAACATCTAGTAATTTTGCTTTAACATGATCAGGCAGACTTTGTTCCTTTAACCAGGCATGTCTACGTATAACTGATCCAGTGACAGCTGCTCTGCAGGAGGCTTCCAAAGAATCAAACCCACATTGTAAGGTATGTTTGCCCACCTGTTCAGTGGCATGCAACAAATCCTGTACTTCTTTCAATTCAGGTTGTTGAGGAAGGGTGGTTATCTTTTTTTTAACTGAGAGATCAGAAATTGCTGATACTTAAGCATATGAAATTGACAGTTTAGAGCTCTCATAGCTAAAGTGGCTGAGGTGTAAACTTTTTTCCCCCATCTATCTAGTGCTCTTGAATCCCTTTCAGAAGGTACTGGATTTTTAGACATGGAAGCCTTAGCCCCCTTGGGATCCTGGGAGATAGTCTCTGGGTCAGCTACTGGGCGTTTGTAAAGAAATTTGTGGGAATCAGGTACCCTGTAGTATCTGTCAGGCTTGGCCGGGGCAGGAGGCAGAGAGTCAGGGTTGAAACTGGATTCTAAATAGACATCATCCACAATGTCCAAAAAAACAGGAGGAATAGCTAGAGGTCTGTGTTGGGGGAGTAAAAGAAACTCTCTGAGCCTTTTCTTGGAATCAGAGTAATCCTGACCTTCCCAGTGAAAATGTTCCCTCATAGTGTGTAACGTTGCCCCAAAAGAGTAATCAGCATCAGAATCTTCATAAGGAGAGAAGGAATAGTCTTGGTCCTCAGAGGAATCCGAAGAAATAGACAGTTGTTCAGAGGAAGCAGATTCTTCCTCTTGTCTAGGCCTTTTGTCAGGAGGAGGCTGAGAACCCCTGATAAGAGTAATCAAATCTTCAGCCATCTTGAGCATCTGTTTCTTAGGCATAGGGCCTTGAACAGGAGACTGAAGTGAAGCCTTTTTCATTTTAGAAGGAGTCTTCGATTTGGAAAACGTTTTGACTGTAAGAGTCGGTCTGAAAATGCCTTCAGAAAGCGATGGCGTTTCAGAAGAACCAACGTCCTTGGAAGGAAAATCGTCGGAAGGGCCTGAAGTAAAAGGCTGCGTCGGCCTAGTACATTCTGTCAAAATATCCGTATCCGTAGCGGTCTCGGGTTCCAGAACTGCGGTAGTCAGAGGCTGCATCGGAGCCTCAGTGATAACCGGAGACCAGATCAACCGAGGCCTCGGAATCGGGCTTAGGCCTGGGCTGCCGATCCTTATCCCTGCGCTTTTTGTGCACATCGGTAGTCGGTAGCTCCGACGGCATGTTATAAAGTACAGTTTTGTACCTACCATAAATGTAGATGTCCGAACTGGATAGCATCTGCAGTCATAACAAATGGGTTGTCCTGTCGTCAGGCAGCCCTTCGGTCGGCCGGATTCCAAAGTCCGGGTCCGGCTTCGGCTGATGTCGCACTTCACCCGACGTCATCTCTGCTGGTCTTCGGGTATAAAGGCATCAGCCGACGCCATTTTCCTCAGTGTTTCTTGCCCCAGATGCCAATTGCCCTCTTGGATAGCTAAAATTTTGGATAAATGCCAATGTTTCCAAAATAGTAGAAGGCAAACAAAAAATAAACATGTATGTACATATATACAAACAAATACACCATAAGAGACTCCCCCCCAGCTAGCTATAAGGAGGGTAAATACCCTTGGAGTACCGCAGAGGGGGAGGAGGGAGGGTAATCCTGACTGCAGATGCTATCCAGTTCGGACATCTACATTTATGGTAGGTACAAAACTGTACTATGTCCTTCATGGATGCATCTGCAGTCATAACAAATGGGTAGAATACCATAGCCAACTAGGGGAGGAGGAATAATAATTATGGTGTAGTCAGGATCCCTTGCAGTACAGCAGTGGCAAACCCTGCTCGGGATCTAGAATATAGAGGTAAATTATAATGCTTGGCAAATGTATGCACGGAGGTCCAAGTAGCCGCCTCAATAATGTCCTTGGTTGCCACTCCTCTTAAGAAAGCTGTGGTAGTGGCTGTAGCCCTTGTAGAATGAGGTCTTATGTTCTGTGGAATTGGTTTTCCATGGTAAGAGTAACAGAATCTTATGCAATTTCCTATCCATTTGGAGATTGTCTGTTTGGAAATTGCTTTTCCTTCCTTCCTGTTGCATAGGCTACAAAGAGCTGGTCAGTTTTCTGTTAGCTTTGGTTCTGTCCAGGTAGTAGCGTAACTGTCTATGTACATCCAAGGTATGCATTATTCTTTCACCTCTGTTTTGTGGATTGGGAAAGAAGGTAGGTAGGTGGATTGCCTGGTTTAAAGACACTCTGGATACCACCTTAGGCATAAATGTAGGATTAGTTCTCATGGACACCCTATCTTGATGGAAGATTAGGAAGGGTTGCACTGCCATTAAGGCCTGTAGTTCCGAAACCCTCCTTGCTGAAGTAATAGCCAGCAGGAAAGCAGTTTTCCATGACAGGTGTTGTAGGTCTGCTGTTGCTGCTGGTTCAAACGGAGGGAGTGTCAATTTTTCTAGTACAAAATTCAAGTCCCATGCTGGTAATGGTGGTTTCCTAGGAGGTTTTACATTCTTGATCCCTCTGAGGAACTGCCTGAGTAGAGGATGTGAAAAGACAGGAGGATCAAAGCTGTATTCTGCTGAAATAGCTGATGCATGTATCTTGATGGAGGAATAGGACAGGCCTGCATGTAGAAGCTCTGCCAAGTACTCCAGAATGTTAGCAATATCTATGTTCGACACATCTTTTCCTCTTTCAGTACTCCAAATGACGAACCTTTTCCATTTTCCTGCATAGTTCCTTCTTGTTGAAGGTCTGCGGGCTTCAAGGATAATGTCTTTAACCCTTTGTGAAAGGTCTGCTATATGATGTTCCAGGCAGTCAGTTGCAAGGTTTTAGGTTTGGATGTATGATGTTGTAGTTGTTCTGAGCTAACATCAGAGGCATCAGAGGTATTGACCACATTTTCTCCCGAGACATGGTCCTCAGTAATGGGTACCAGTGTTGTCTTGGCCAGTTCGGTGCTATCAGAATTATCCTTGGACGTTCCTCTTTGATTTTCAGTAGTACCTTGTGTATTAAGGGAAGAGGTGGGAATGCATATGCTGTCAGGCCTTTCCAGCTGAAGGATAGAGAGTCCACCTTCCATGCAAGTGGGTGGAATGTCCTTGTGCAGAATTTTTTGAGCTGGTGATTTTGTGGGGAAGCGAATAGGTCTATTTGTGGCATTCCCCATTTCTTTGTGATGGTCTTGAAGATGTCCGGGTGTAGCATCCATTCATGAGCATCCGAGGTGGTTCTGCTTAAAATGTCTGCTAGGGTGTTTTCTTTTCCCGGTACAAATATTGCCTGTAACTGGATGTTGTAGCTTAGAGCCAGATTCCAAAGGTCCAAAGTCATCCTGCATAGGGGGTAAGAATGAGTGCCTCCCTGCTTGTTGATGTACCACATGACTGTGGTGTTGTCTGTCCTTATCATCAAATGGCCTTCTTTGAGGAATGGTCTGAATTTTAGGATTGCCAGTTTTACTGCCAGCATTTATTTTTGGTTTATGTGCAGGTGCAGCTGGTCCTGAGTCCACAGTCCTTGTACGCATTTGTCCATCATGTGTGCCCCCCATCCTAGGCCTGAGGCATCCGTTGTGATGGTTTGGTTTGCTCGAAAGTTGTGGAAGGGTAAGCCTGGGTTTGACTGGCATGCCCGAGCCCACCATAGGAACTCCTGTTTTAAGCATGGGATTAGTGGTATTTCTGTTTCTAAGCTGTGTCTGTGTTGAGACCATAAATTCTTTAGGTACCACTGTAACTTTCTCATATGCAGTCTGGCATGTGGGACCAAGATTATGCATGATGCCATGTAGCCCAAGGCCTGCAGAACTTTTCTCGCTGTTAGTTTGTTCTGCTTTGTTAATGCCAAGAAGTAAAGAGGGAGTTCTTTTGTTTTTCTGCAGTTAGGAATGCCATCTGTTTTACTGTGTCCAATTCAGCCCAAGAAAGTTCTTGTCTGGGATGGAGTCAGCCTTGACTTTTGTAAATTGACTGTGTATCCCAGGGCTTGAAGCAAGTAAATGACCCTTTGTAAATCTGTTGTCAGCTTGCTTTTGTTGTCCGCTTGTAACAGGCAGTCGTCCAGGTATGGATAAATTTGGATTCCCTGTACTCTGCAGTGAGCAATTACTGATGCCAGGCATTTTGTGAATACTCTGGGCAGTAGATAAGCCAAAGGGCAATGCTGAGAATTGATAATGCTCTGATCCTGCAAGAAATCGGAGGTATCTTCTGCAATTTGGTCGAATGGGGACGTGCAGGTATGCCTCCTTGAGATCTAGAGTTACCAGCCAACACTCCTTGCCCAGCATGGGAAGAAGTTGCTGTAGGGTCAGCATTTTGAATTTTGGGACAATGATGTATGTGTTTAAGATGGACAGGTCGAGAATAGGTCTCCAGTTTTTCTCTTTTCTTGGTACTAGGAAGAGTCTCGAGTAGAATCCTTTGCCCTGTTCTGTTATTGGTACCCTTTCCACAGCTCTCATCTTTATTAATTCCGCTATCTGATGCAGGGCTTCTATTCTTTGATTTGGGGGCAGGTTTGGCATTCCTCTTTTTACTGGTAAAGTGTGGAAGTGGAACCAGTAGCCTTGGTCTATGGTTTGTAAAATCCACTTGTCTTTTGTAATATAGTGCCAATTTTTAGAGAATAAGGCTAACTTTCCGCCTAATGGTGCTGCTATTTGCTCCCTGGTAGGCGGAGTCAGATTCAAGTCACTGTGATTGTCCTGTTGCAGTGGCAGTGGTTGTGTCTGTGCCTCGGTTATTGCCTTGCCACTGTCGTCCTCTGTAGGCACCTCCTCTGGATTGATTTCTGCCCCTCGAGTGTCTGTTCCTGCCCCTTTGTGACCTTGTGGAGTCAGGAAAGGACCAATTTTTGGCAGGCCAGTTCCTGCTAAACCTTGGGGGCTGAACCTGTAGGAAATCTTTGACTGTTTGTACAGATTTTGCCTTCTCTTCCATTTTCTTCATTACCTGCTGGGCAGGTTCCCAAATAGACTGGCCTTATCCATAGGAGCATCCAATAGCTTAGCTTTAACATGATCCGCAAGACCTGTTCTTTCAACCATGCATGCCTTCTTATAACTGTGCCAGTCATGGCTGATCTAAATGAAGCCTCCAGTGCATCATAGCCACATTTTAAAGAATGGTTACTAACCTGTTGGATGTTATTCACCATTTCTAATACATATTTCTTATCTAAAGATTCATCAGAGGACAGCTTTTTAATTAACTGATCAAGCATAAACTCTTGGTATTGGATCATGTGAAACTGACAGTTTAAAGCTCTAGCTGAGAGAGTAGCAGAGGTCTAATGACCTGGATTCCCTTTCAGAGGGAATAGGGTTTTGCTGTGGTCGAGGCTACTGCCTTAGGCCCCTGGGATATAGTTTCGGGTCTGCAAGTGGGGCCTTGTATAGGTGGTGATGAGTGTCTGGCACCCTGTAAAATCTATCTGGTTTGGCAGGGGCTGGAGGTAAAGAATCAGGTGCAGTGCAGACATCATTAAATGCATCGTCCACAACAGATAGGACAGGAGGTATAGCTAAGGGCCTATGTTGTGGTAAGTGCAGAAAGGTCCTAAGCCTTTTTCTTGAGTCTGAGAAATCTTGTCCCTGCCATTGGAATTGTTCTCTCATGGCATGTAAGGTTTCCCCAAAGGAGAATTCCTCTGGTGGAGAGGCAGCTGGAATGGATTCTTCAGCATCTGAATCTTCACAGTTGGAGAAAGGAGCCTCCGGCTGGTCTGTAATGTCTGAGTCATCCGCAGAATCATCAGAGGACACAGGCTCGGGGGGCTCTGCTCTAGGTCTCTTTTCTGGGGGCTGAGAGGCCCTGTCTGGGTGAGATTGGGATCCCCTAATTAAGGATATTAAATCTTCTGCCAGAGTAAGCATTTGTGAACTAGAAGTGGGCCTGAGAGAGGGTGGTTTAACAGGCACTGATTTAGCTGATTTGGCTGCTTTAGCCCTGGCAAAGGCCTTAATAGACATGGCTGCAGGAGGCCTAGCAGCACCACGTGCTGGGGTAGAGATATCCAAGGGGATGGTGTCTGATAGATCAGTAGGATCCACAGTTGTAGGCAAAATTTCTGAGGCTAGTTCAGGTAAGGTAGCAGGGGCCTCAGTAGTAGTCATGGATTCGGCTGTAGATTGACCAGTTTTCGGTTTTGGCCGAAACCGACACACTCGCGGCTTGCTTAACCGTGGTTTCGGCCGAAACCGCGGACCGCGAGTGTCGGTCTTTTTCTTTGCGTTTTTTTAACAATTTGGGTAGTCGGAGGATCCGACGGCATAATGTACGCAAAATCTGAGCCGAAAAACTGTTCAGCAAACTCCGACCGATGCCTAAGCGTCGGTTGAAGGAAGCACAGGCCGAACAGGCTGCTACGTCGTGGTCTGGGCCTAAGCAAGGCAAACAGTAAGAGTGGAAATCTTTATGAGGTATTTGTTTCCCACAAGTTAAACAGTTATTGACTTTTTCTGACATCGGCTGAGGCAAGAAAGAGTCCCCAATGGGGTACTTAGCTTTTAGAAGTCTTCGAAGTAGTATTCGGTAGTAGTAATCTCTGGATCTGACCGACCGGCACTTGCGAACAGCTTCTGCTTCGGGCGCCACGCGGCAAGAAAGACTGGGGAAAATGGCGTCGGCTGATGCCTTTATACCCGAAGACCAGCAGAGATGACGTCGGGTGAAGTGCGACATCAGCCGAAGCCGGACCCGGACTTTGGAATCCGGCCGACCGAAGGGCTGCCTGACGACAGGACAACCCATTTGTTATGACTGCAGATGCATCCATGAAGGACATTTAAATTTTCTGCCAAAAAAGTGTCATGTGAAGTCAAATCGTCTTTTAATAGTACGTTTATTAAATCTAGCACAAAAACGACAAGAAGTGACGTCGTGATCAGGGCCTAGGCAAGGTATGCAATAAGAATGAAAATCCTTATGAGGTATTTGCTTCCCACAAGAAATACAATTGTTAACTTTTTCTGACATCGGTCTGAGGCAAGAAAAGTTTCCCCAACGGGGTACTTAGCTTTATAGAAGACTTCGGTCTGAAATTCGAAAATCTCAGGAGTCGGCCGACCGGCACTTGCGAACTGCTTCTGCTTCAGGCACCGTGCGGCAAGAAAGACTGAAGAAAATGGTGTCGATTGCAGTATATGTACCCCTGGCGCACTGATGTCAGGGATGAGGCAACAGCAACCGACGTTGGACCAAGACTTTGGAAATCCGGCCGACTGCGGGACCGCCTGACGACAGGATAACCCAAGTGTGATAACTGCAGCAGGGTAACACGATGAACATCATAGTTGATCTGATTTCCTAAATTCCTTTGTTCTGTCCAAATAAAACCTCAATTGTCTGTGAACATCAAGCCTATGTAACATGTATTCCAATTTATTGGAATGATGTCTGAAAAAGGTGGGAAGCTCAATAGACTGGTTTAAATTAGTCTCGGAGCAGACCTTAGGAAGAAAGGTAGGATTTGTCCTGAGAGACACTCTGTCAGGGTGAAAGACCAGATATGTAGGTATGATAGAATGTGCTTGTAATTCAGAAACTCTAAGCGCCAAGGTAATAGACACCAAGAAAATTGTCTTCCAAGAAAGAAACTTCACAAGACAAGATGACGCCGGCTCAAAGGGGGGGAAGCATAAGTTGAGACAGCACCAAATTTAGATTCCAGGGAGTAACAGGATGTCTGATGGGTGGCCCAAGGTGATGAGTCCCTTTCAAAAAAGTTTTACATTATCTGTGAGACATAATGCTAGAACCTTTGCATCCCACATGAAAGTTGGATATAGCAGCCAACTGAACCCTTACAGTAGCAGCTGCCGCACCGTGAAAAAGCAAAGTCAAGAATTCCAAAATACTATGATTAGGAGCGACATAGGGATCAATATTATGCTGAGAAGCCCAATGAACAAATCACTTCCATTTGCTGTTGTACAATTTCCTGGTGGAGACTTTATGAGAAGAAACTAGAATATGTTGTACCGTGGAAGACAATTTATATGACCTGGCTAGGTTGGGAAGTGGAGCAGCCAAACTGTCAGTTTGAGGGAGAGGGGTGAAGAACTCCCAACGAATCAGTCAGAAGGTCTGGCGCTAGGTCCAGAATCCAAGGTTCTTCCACTCGGTATTGCTGAAGGAAGGGGAACCATATCTGCCGAGGCAAAAACGGGGCTATCAGAATAACAGTCCTTCCCAAGCTTTTGGCTTTCTGTAAGAATCTGAGGATCAGAGGGGTTGGTGGAAAGGCATAAAGGAGACCCGAGGGCCAATCGTGTACGAACGAATCCCTTGGGCTGTCCCCCAATGGAGGGTACAGGGCAAAGTAGCTTCTGCATTTGGCATTCATCAGGGATGCAAAAAGGTTGCAGCAAGGCTGGCCCCATCTACGGAATATCATCTCCGCCACTTGTTCTTTGAGGGACCACTCTTGAGGCAACAGAATGGCTCTGCTCAGTTTGTCCGCTATCACGTTGGTTGACCCCTGGATGTGCGTTGCTATCAGAAAGCGCCCAGTGGATACAGCCCACTGCCAAATTCTCAGGGCCTCTCGGTATAAGGGGTAAGACTTGGTTCCAACTTGTTTGTTGATGTACCAGACTACCAACATGTTGTCGGTCTGTATTGCAATCGTCTCTCGAGGTAGAGAGTGTTTCAATGCTAGAAACACCGCTCTAAACTCTAGGACATTGATGTGCAAATGGGATTCCATCTCTGACCAAGTGCCTTGGACAGTTCTTCCCTGAAACAGCCCCCCACACTCTATCAGGGAAGCATCCGTGGTCACCGTGACTGTGGGAGAGGGAAGTACAAATGGGCAACCTACAGTTACCTGGTGACTGTTCAACCACCAAAGAAGGTCCTTTTTGCAAGCATTTGTCAGTAGAATCTTGTGTGACATTGGAAGCTGTTGATAAGACCACTGTGTGAAGAGTAACCATTGGAGTATCCTCATGTGTATTCATCCCAGAGGAACCGCTACAAGCAATGCTGCCATGGTGCCTAACAGCTTCAGAACCTGGAATGCAGGAACTCTTCTTTCCATTAACAAGTGGGACACTTGACTTCGTAGAGAGATTACTCTTGCTTGAGGCAATCTGACCAAGGCGGTGGTGGTGTCTAGATCTGCTCCTATAAAGGAAATATGCTGTGACGGCAATAAAGCAGATTTTTTGAAATTTATGATTATGCCTAACTAGGAGCACAGGTTGATTGTGTAATCTCTGGAACTAATTAGTTGATGCAGGGTGGTGGCGGTGAGGAGCCAGTCGTCCAGATATGGAAACAAGTGGAATCCTAAATGTCTCTGGTGAGCTGTGACCACTGCCATGCATTTGGTGAACACTCTGGGGACTGTGGTGAGACCAAAGGGCAGCACTCAGAATTGGTAGTGACTGGCCCCCAGCCGGAAACGCAGGTGATCTCTGGATGGTCTGGCCATTTTGATGTGGTGGTACGCATCCTTGAGATCTACAGAGCACATCCAATCACCCGTTTCCAGAAACGGTAGTATCAATTGAAGTGTGACCGTCCAGAACTTTTCCTTTTTGACAAAGGTGTTGAGTTTGCTAAGGTCTAAGATGGGCCTCCAGTCCCCCATTTTCTTTGGAACTAAAAAAAAACCTGGAATAAGTTCTGGATCCTATCTGGTCTGCTACGACTGGCTGAATTACTTTTTTCTAGCAGGTTGCGAATTTCTATGGCTGCTTGATCCCGCAGACTGGGTGGAACATCTGGGATTTTTGTACGAATAGAAGGGGATTCTGAAAAGGGAATGATGTATCCTCTGGTAACTATGCTTTTTACCCAAGAATCTGATGTAATTCCTAGCCAGGGGTCTGGGTATAAAGCCAAGCGACCCCCGACTGCCTCCAGAGCAGGACAGTTGGGCCTCCTCTCAGGAGTGCTGATACAGCTTGCCAAGGAACTGCTCCCTGTCACCCTGGTTCTGCGGACCCCCTCTGCCACCTGGGCGGCATCTACCATTATAACCCCCTCCTCTGCCCCTGGAGGGGGGTTCACTACATGTGTTTTGGAAAGCTCCTCGGGGTTTCTGGAACCACATTTTTCCACCTTTCTGCCCTTTGGGGTATGGTCTAGTAGAGGTGGAAAAACGGACTCCTACGGCAGATAGAGTCTTTCCCTCCTGCTCACACCTAGTGAGAGCCTCCTTGACTTTGGGCCCAAACAAGGAAGAGCCGTCTAATGGGGTGTTGACAAAGGAAGACTTGAAGGCTTCCGCAAAGGAGCATAAGCACATCCAGGATTGTCTCCGCAGAGCTATCGCTGAACTTGCCCGGCTCAATCCATCGGCTGCATAAGAAATGAGCCGCATGGACAAGTTCACAATAGAATTAAAGGTGTTAAGTTGTGCCGTCACCTTCTCAGAGACAGTATCATCTGTTTTGCCCTGTAGAGTATCTCCTAGCTCTTTGAGGAGATCTCGTT
The DNA here is from genome assembly GCF_019279795.1 of Protopterus annectens. Lineage (NCBI taxonomy): Eukaryota > Metazoa > Chordata > Ceratodontiformes > Protopteridae > Protopterus > Protopterus annectens. The sequence goes on from NC_056741.1 coordinate 1,091,321,740, forward strand.
GAAAATGGGTAAACTGGGTTAGTTAAGTGATCTCATTGCAAATGTAGCAGAACTAAAGATGCGTTTCCCATATCTGTCCATCGTCCTAGAGTCTCTGTTAGGAGGATGGACAGAAGAAGAGGTTTCTGACATCTCTTTCTTGGTGGCCGCCGCCACCACCATGGCATCAACGATAACTCCCTTAGTAAGAAAAGACCAGTCTTGGGGGGAGGGGATAGATTTATCGGGTCTCCGCTGGACCGGTTCCCTAGAATCAGGAGACTCCCATGCCCTTCGAGCGACCAAATCCTTTAATTCATCAAAGGGTGGAGAAACCCAGGAGGTGGAAGGTTGAGACACAAAGGCCTTCGGGAGCACCGACTCATCCTCAGTAGGGGTAAGGGACTACCAGTCGCCCCTCTGCCTTAGTATTTCCAATATGTCGGCAAACGAGGCATCCTCCGAGGGGGACCGTGGGGACCCATCTGGTTCCTCGAAGTCAGTGTCTGATGTTAAGGATTCCTGAGGGGAATCCAAATGCCTCCTCTTGCACACTCTCTTCCGAGGGACCTCATCAGTGGGGGGAGTCTGGTGAAGTCTCTGTAGAACAGGGGTCACCTGATGGGGTCACTTGAGGCTCTGGGTCTCGACGCTTGGTAGGGAACCTGTGATGTAGAGAGAGAACGCGGCCCTTTAGGGGAGGAAGAGGAAAGATCCAAAGAGGTAAAGGTCTTTGCAGACATGACCCTCTCTCATGGCATCGAAGGCACCGGTGTCTTGGCCCAAGGAGTCAACCGGTTCCAAGGAAGACAGCAACCTCCTTGGGACCGAGGCCACGGGCTCTGAACCAGAGGACGGATCAAAGCTCATCTGCGCCAAAGCCCCGACAGGGAGAGTCAGAACCGAAGCATCGGTTCGACTCTCCCCCTGGAACCAATGACAGAGTGTCGGTTCCGAGATTCTTCGATCGGAATCGAAGAAATCAAGGTCGACGGGGCCGAGGGCATTGGAACCGGCATCGGCTACGAGGGTTCCACAACTATCAGATCTTCTCTTTCCGGCTCCGAAGGTTCAACTAGCCTCGGAGGAGGAGTAGAACTTGTAACAGGGAGGGTCGCAGGCTTCAAAGTCAGCTGAGATGAAGCCAAAACAATTTGGCCAAAGCTGAGTTTTCTAAGAGCCTCTGCACCACATGGTCCACATCGGTGTCCAAAAGGGTCCTGGAAGAATGGGTTGAAGGAGCCGAAGAAGCCACCGACCTAAGGATCGGAGACTTCAACACATCTGCCACTGGTTCCAACACTGGGATTTGGCTCCGAGATATGAGTTCGGTGCATGGCTCCGAAGACTGAGGAGCCAGCGACTGAGTCTTCCCAGAGGTGCTCGGAGCCGAGGACCTGGGCTCTGAGGACACCTTTGAAGACTTCGACCCCTTCGAGGACTTGGTGGTCTGGTCAGTCTTGTCCAATACTTCCTGAAAGTCTGGCTTTAACAGCCCTCTATCCATCAACTTCCTTCGCCTTTCTAACATAACCATGCCGCTGAAGGAGTGGCAATCCTCTTGTAAATGTACCAGCCCCAAACAATACACACAAGAAACATGATTATCAGTAATGGACATTTTCTGCCCACAGTTACACCTCTTAAACCCCGATTTCTGTTTTTTTCAGACATGACAGAATCAAACACAAATTATCAGATCCCTGATAAGATATATCTAAATAATAGAATTATCAGAATAACACTAAAAAGTTCAAATCTCTGAACAACAATCTAATAAGATTAAGTATTATATATATATGTATATCGACAGAAAAAAAATAACACTAGCAAGTTGAACAACAAATCTAACCGTGCACACTATGTGACAAATAACAAGGGGATAGGGAAAGCAACCTGACAGAGCCCTGTCAAGTAAAACGCCAACTAAAGAACGGCCAAAGGTCTAAGAGCAACCGCTCCAACAATATAAACACTGCAATTAACTCACTGAAATGCAACACATATCTGTGATATGTGTAAATAACCTATATCAGATCCCTGATAAACTATATATATAGAAAAAAATTGTCCAAAGACAGGAAAAAAAGGTTACTGGCCCAAGCTTCTCTGAAGATGGTGCGATCCATTGCAGCGGCAAACTAGATCTGGGGTTGGTAAGAGAGCATCATGGGATAGGGACTGTGCCTCGAGCTACTCCAAGATCTTGAGCTTGGAAAGTGGCCGACTCGGAGCCGATGTGTAAGAACAAATGGCGAGATTGAACAACTTCACATTAGCAGTTTACAAAGGTAGCATGTTACCGACAAAATGCAAACCAGAAGTGCCTTATCTTCTTCATGCACTTACATCCTAACCTACATTTAAAAATGCTGCCTGAAACAAATCAGTCTGCAATGATAAATATTACCCACCACAGCGATATCTACTAGCTAGATAGCTAGCTAACTAAAATCTTTGAGTGACACGACAAAATTATCTGCGCCTGAAGGAAAACGTTGTCAAGTTACATATACCTGGAAAAATAACAAATGACAGAAATAAAACAATATACAGTCATGTCTAAAATGCAATTACACATTACCTATAATTATAAGAAAAATCAAAACTGAACAAATTTAAATGTTTTTTAAATGCAAGGATTGAATCAGTAATTTTACACACACCTCAATAGGCAAAGAAAACTAAAATGCAACAAAACAGGAAATACAGTAACACATACAGTACAATGATCTCAGCAAATGCATCGTCTGCCACTGTGCCCTGCACACAGACTTGTCACTACCAGCTTATAATGCAGGTATTCATAATCTTGTGACTTGGAAGTATCTCCTGTAAGACTCAGCTCCGCAACAGAGGTTAATGGACGCATTATACCAGTGCACTGAAAATTGGTTCAAGTTTAGAAATCTAGGTAAGGTTAAAAATGGTCTCTTATATCTAAAACTCATTTCCAGATGCTTGTGTCGAACAAGATACAGATAAAATGTTTCACTTGAATGTTTATTTAGTAGAAATGCCACTTAAATATGTAAATTTGAAAAAAATGCTCAAGCCCACTTGCACAAAAAATACAATCATGATGACATGAAACAGTGTTTTATTATATTTTCCTCATTTCCTTTTGATAAGTCCAAAGCCATTCTAGATCCAAAAGGTTAACTTTCAGATATCATGAAGGACACGGACTGCAAAGGCACTTAAAATTATCCACATTTTTGAAATATGTTTTCTGCTTCAGCAATATATACTTTAAGTCAAGACTGACTAATTTTTGTTCAGACTTTTTTTTTTTAATTTGTGAATATCTAAAATGCTACATCTTGAAGAAAAAGAATTTGTCAGGTCGATTACAGTGTTAACAGCTCCACCAATACAAATGAATATTACAACCTGACACTGCCCAAAAGAGGAGGTACAAGCTTTCTTATTAACTGTCACTAGGAACAAAAACAACAGTGCTAAACACAATGGTTCTGTTTAGATAAAGGAGACAGTAATGCAATAAATAAGAAACTTCATACTGGCCACTGAAGCTCACCAGTCAGCAATTTTCCACAGGCTAATGCAGTCACACATTTTTTAAACCATTTTTAAACTTAATCCTAGTGTATACTGCAAAAGGATTCTGAGGAGACCCAAAAGGAAAGGTCCTCACATATTAGAAGAGGCACAGCATGTCAGTATTCAATACATTAACTGATATATAGTGCTCAAATTAGTACAGCTTGTTACATGATCCTGTGACAGTGATGGGGAAATGCTTATTACTCTGGAAAACAGTTTGTAAAGCAAATATGTACCAGCAGAAAAAAGTTCACTTGTGTAAGTAAACTTACCATAACAACAGATGTTCAAAACGATCACTGCAGCAGTAGCCTTAGCTATATAGGTTACATCCTGCCAAGGATATAACAGCCAGACAGCCTCTAAAGCTTCAGGGCATCTTCCAGGCACTCAAACTATCAGGCAGCTTGAGCTGACCTGAGCTGACTAAAAGACAAGTTTGGGTACCAAGCTATTCAGAGCTCTTCTGCCAACACATACAGAGAGGCTGAGACCTGAAACAACAATGCTAAGAACAACAAAAAACAAGAAGTTATGTACTCACCATAACATTCGATGTATGTAGTCCATCTCGCCTCACATTCTTACCCGTGGGTTCAGAGCTGAATATCGGCTCCGACTCGGCCAAACTTTTCCAGCTCAAAGTCTTCTATTGGCTGGGCTAAGCAGGTATCCCATGCTGCACTGCTCCATATCCCCAGATCTAGTTTGCTGCGAACACTCATTCACACCCCATGCATAACAACATCCAGGTAAAGAAGAATAAGCTAAAGGTGAACTCTGTAAATAAAAACCTAACCTCCAGATCCTCCAGGAAGGGGGAAGGTGGGAGGGTAAGTAAGAATGTGAGGCGAGATGGACTACATACATCGAACGTTATGGTGAGTACATAACTTCTTGATGTTATGTAGTCCAATTTCGCCTACATTCTTACCCGTGGGACAGCGTCCCTAGCACCTACATCCTGGGTGGCTCATAGGAAAATACTCCTGAGTACTGTGGAACCAAAGGACGACCTGCCCCTAGACACCACGCCCAATTTGTAATGAGTAACAAATGTGTGAGGAGAAGCTCAAGTAGCTGCAGCACAAATATCATCCATAGGCAATCTGGCTTGATAGGCTGTAGATGTAGAAACAGCCCGAGTAGAGTGAGCCTTGACCGGAAATGGCAGGTCTTTTCCTCCTGCGGAGTAAGCGAAAGAGATGCAACTGGATATCCATCTGGATAGGGTGATTTTGGAGACAGGGGACCCAATGTTGTTTTCCGAAAAGGAGACAAATAGTTGATCAGACTTTCGGATATCTTTTGTTTGGTGCAGATAGAAACGTAACAGTCTGTGTACATCCAATTGATGAAATTTTAATTCTGCCTTGTTTGAAAAATGGGGAAAGAATACTGGCAACTCAATAGATTGATTAAGATTAGATACGGGCGCCACTTTAGGAAAAAAAGAAGGGTTTGGTCCAACAGAAACCCTGTCCTTATGGAAGATCAAGTATGGAGGTTTGATAGAAAGGGCTTGAATTTCTGAAACTCGCCTGGCTGAAGTGATTGCTATTAAAAAGGCAGTTTTCCAGGTCAAGAATTTCAAATCACAGGTAGCTGCAGGCTCGAAAGGTGGTGAAGTAAGGGCTTGTAGGACAAAATTTAGATCCCAGGGCATGATAGGTTCTGAGACCGGAGGACGGAGTAATAGAGTGCCCTTCAGGAAAGCCTTACAGAGTCTGTCAGCCATCAGACTAGGCTCATTAGCAACATGAAAGTTAGAAATCGTTGCCAATTGAACTTTTATGGTAGCTGACGCTGAACCCTGATGGAAAAGCATAGACAAAAACTCCAAGACTGAAGCGATTGGGGCTGTGTAAGGATCAATTCCTTGGGTATGTGCCCAAATAGAAAACCTCCTCCACTTACTACAATAAATCTTCCTAGTAGAGGGTTTATGAGAGGAAGATAAAATGTGAACTACCTCCGGTGAAAAGTGATGAAGCCTAACTAACGATAGAAGTGGAGTAGCCAGGCTGTCAACCGGAGGGTCATCAGAGAGGGGTGGAAAGTACAGTTGTGTACACCTACCATAAATGTAGATGTTACAGTGTCTTCACTGTTGCAGTCATGACTGTAGGGTTCTCCCCCTGCCGGCAGGCAGCCCTCGGTCGGCCAGAATCCCAAAGTCTGGGTCCGGCGTCGGCTGTTCAACCATGCTCCCTGACGTCAGAGCACCAGGAGTACAAAGCTGACAGCCGACGCCATCTTATCCAGTTTTTCTTGCCCCAGATGTCAGGAGTCCCAAAATGATAAAGGTCCCATACCCTCTGCAAATACACCTCAGAAGAATGGTGAAAAAAGGAACCATAAAAAAGTAAAAATAAGAGGGGACAGGTGGGAGGGAAACCCAGACTGCAACAGTGAAGACACTCGAACATCTACATTTATGGTAGGTGTACACAACTGTACTATGTTCATCGTGTTTCACTGTTGCAGTCATGACTGTAGGGTAGAATCCCAAAGCTGAAAGAAAGGGAGGTGGTCATAAAAAAGAAGGGGCGGCTAAAAGGCCCTGCAAGACTGCAGAGGCAAAGCCTGCCCTAGACAAAGTAGAGAGGTAGATTGTAGTGCTTAGAAAAAGTATGCACTGAACTCCAAGTTGCAGCTTCCAAAATGTCTTTGGTAGGAACTCCCCTGAGGAAGGCTGCAGAAGTGGCAGCAGCTCTGGTGGAATGAGTCCGAATACTCCCTGGGATTTGCTTTCCATGGTGTGAATAACAAAATCTGATTCCATGAGCAATCCATTTAGAAATGGTCTGTTTCGAAATGGCTTTACCTTGGGAACTTGAAGCATAAGAAACAAACAATTGTTCTGATTTTCTGATGTCCTTGGTTCTGTCCAGGTAAAAACGTAATTGTCTGTGTATATCCAAGGAATGTAAGATCCTTTCCCCTTTATTTTGAGGAGTGGGGAAAAAAGTTGGCAAGTGGATAGTTTGATTTAAAGCCACTTTGGAAACCACCTTAGGCATGAAAGTAGGATTAGTCCCCAAAGACACCCTGTCTTGATGAAAAATAATATATGGTTCCACAGCCATAAGAGCTTGTAACTCTGAAACTCTCCTGGCAGAGGTAAGGGCTAACAGGATAGCTGTCTTCCAAGATAAAAACTTGATGTCAGAAGAGGCAGCTGGCTCAAAAGGAGGCAAGGTTAGTTTTTCCAAAACATAGTTGAGATCCCAAGCAGGAATGGGAGGAGATCTAGGAGGTCTTAAATTCTTAGCTCCTCTGAGAAACTGTCTCATGAGCTGGTGGGAAAAGATTGGAGGGTCAGTATTATAATGAGCCGAAATAGCAGAGGCATGTATCTTAATAGAAGAGAAAGAGAGACCCTTATGCAAGAGATCTGTCAAGTAAAGTAAAATAGAAGAAATGTTCGGAAGAAGAGGATCAGAATCCTGAGCCTGCATCCAGGAACAAAATCTTTTCCATTTTCCTGCATAAGATATTCCAGTGCTAGGACGACTGGCTTCTAAAATGACATCCATAACCTGCTTGGGTAGGAAAGAAGAAATCAAAGGCCCTGGATAACCAGGCCGCCAGGCTGAGAGTGCTGACATTAGAGTGTAGAACCTGACCCTGTGTTGGGACAGAAGGTTCGAAGACTGAGGTAAAATCCAAGCGGGGTCCAGACATAGGCTTTTTAGAGTTGGGTACCAAAACTGCCGAGGCCAATTTGGGGCCAGCAAGATTATCATCTTGGGCTTGTCCTGTTTTATCTTTAATAATACCCGTGGAAGAAGAGGAAGAGGCGGAAAGGCATATCCCGAGAGGTTCCTCCAACTGAATGATAGGGCATCCACTTTCCAAGCTTCTTTGTGGAAAGTCCTGGTGCAAAAATTCTGTAGTTGATGATTGAGATGGGATGCAAAGAGGTCTATATGGGGACATCCCCAGACTGCTGTTATCATCCTGAATATTTTGGTGTCTAGCATCCACTCGTGTGGATCCAAAAGGTTTCTGCTCAGACTGTCTGCCAGGATGTTTTGCTTCCCTGGTAGAAACTGAGCTTGAAGGTCCAGATTGTAAGCTAGAGCTGTGTTCCATAGATCCATGGCTAGTCTGCAAAGGGGGTAGGAATGAGATCCCCCCTGCTTGTTTATGTACCACATAACTGTGGTGTTGTCTGTCCGTATTAGTAGTTGTCCTGGTTGTAGAAGATTCCTGAAAGCCATTAGGGCTTCCTGAACGGCTAACATTTCCTTTAAATTGATATGCAGGTGCTTGTGTTCCTTTGTCCAAAGGCCCAGCAGACAGTTGCCCCGAAAATGGGCTCCCCAAGCATAATTCGACACGTCCGTGGTTAGAGTCTGAGTGGCAGGAGGCAGACAGAAGGGTTTCCCTTTGTTTAGAGTACACGCCCTGGACCACCAAAGAAATTCCTTTTGAAGGCAGGACGGAGATCAGTATGTCTAAACTGTGGCAATGCTGAGACCATACACTTTTTAGGTACCACTGTATTTTCCTCATGTGTAGTCTTGCATATGGTACAAGAAGGATGCAGGAAGCCATGTAACCCAGAGCCTGCAGGAATTTCCTTGCAGATAGTTGAGTTAAAGTTGCCAAGGTTTTGAAAGTTGAAGTCAGCTGTAATTGTTTCTCGGATGTCAGAAATGCCATCTGGGTTGTGATGTTTGGAAGAGCACCCAGAAAGGTTATCTGCTGTGAGGGTGTCAAATTTGACTTTTTTTATGTTTACAGAGAATCCCAGGAACTTGAGGAGGTGTTGTACAAACTCTAGATGCTGGAGTAAGACATCCTTGCTGTCTGCCTGAATTAGACAGTCGTCCAGATAAGGGTAAATTTGAATCCCCTTGAGTCTGCAGTAAGCTACTACTGCAGCCAGGCATTTGGTGAAGACCGTGGGCACAGCAGACAATCGAAAGGGCAGCGCAGAGAATTGAAAGTGCCTCGATCCGGCCTTGAACCTGAGGTATTTTCTGCATTCCTGCCTGATGGGAATGTGTAAATATGCCTCCTTTAAATCCAAAGTTACCATCCATGCATCTCTGGATAGCATTGGAAGTAGCTGCTGAAGAGTAAGCATCTTGAATTTTGGAATTTCTAGAAAGATGTTCAAGACTGACAGATCCAGAATGGGTCTCCATGAGTTTTGCTTCCTGGGAACTAGAAAGAGCCTTGAGTAAAAACCCTGTCCCATCTCTGCAAGTGGAACCAGTTCTATGGCTTTCATAGCCAAAAGTGCTTCCACCTGGTTTAAGGCCTCTGTCCATTGATGTTTTGGAAGGTCTGGCCATCCGCTTGGTCTTGGCAGGGTATGAAAATGGAATTTGTAACCTCTTAAAACCACATCCAGAACCCACTTGTCTTGAGTTATATGAGTCCAATTTTGATAAAAAAGAGGTTTTCCTCTGAGGGGGGCTTCCAGGCAAGAAGTTCCTGCAGCCCAACAGAGGGAGTCATTGAGTTTGTTTCCTATGAGTTTGTGACCTATCCTCTCTTCCCCTAGGGGTGGAAGCAGTCCACTGTCTTGGTCTATAAGAGGCTTGTGTTTGAGGCCTTCCTCTGGAGCGTCTATATCTACCCCTCTGAGGCCTGTCTGAAGTGGGAAAGGACCAATTTTTAGAAGGTCAATTCCTGCTAAATCTTGGTGGCTGTACTTTTAAGAAATCTTTAACTGTTTGCATGGATTTCGCTTTATCCTCCATATTTTTAATCACCTCTTCAGCTTTTGATCCAAACAAAACATTATGCTGAACAGGAGCATCCAATAATTTAGCTTTTACTTGTTCTGGCAAATTTTGTTCCTTTAGCCATGCGTGCCTTCTAATGACTGTACCAGAGGCGGCAGCCCTCCAAGAAGCCTCCAAGGCATCAAATCCACAGTGTAAACCATGCTTTCCAGCTTGTTCAGTGGCATGCAATAAGTCATGTAATTCCTTATCAACTGCACAGGCAGAAATGGAAGTAAGCTTTTGTTTTAAAACAGACAAGAGAAATTGCTGGTATTTCAGCATATGAAACTGACAGTTTAAAGCTCTAATGGACAAAGTAGCAGAAGTGTACACTTTTTTGCCCCATCTTTCTAAAGATCTAGAATCCTTTTCAGTGGGAATGGGTTTTTTGGCAGAAGCGGCCTTAGGACCCTGAGAAATGGTTTCAGGGTCAGCAGAAGTGTTCTTGTATAAAAACTGGTGGGAATCAGGAACCCTGTAATATCTATCAGGCTTAACAGGAGCAGGAGGAAAAAAAATCAGGGGTTAAGTTAGCCTCCGAAAAGGCATCATCCACAATATCCAAAACAGGAGGAATAGCCAGGGGTCTATGTTGGGGAAGAAGAAGAAAATCCCTTAGCCTTTTCTTAGATTCCGAATACTCTTGTCCTTCCCAGTGGAAATGTTCCCTCATTTCATGCAAAGTTTCCCCAAAAGAGAAATCCTCAGGGGGGGAAGCTGAAGGAATGGATTCCTCAGCATCAGAATCCTCATAAGGAGGGAAAGAATATTCCTGGTCAGAAGAAGAAACTGAAGAAACAGAAGCCTGATCAGAGGAATCATAATAAACATCCTGCCTTGGCCTTTTATCTGGAGGGGGCTGTGAACCCCTAATCATAGTAAGTAAATCCTCCGCCATCTTGAGTAACTGTTTCTGTGACTTGGGAGCAGGTTCAGAAGTTGCAGTCTTTGGTTTTGAAGGAATCTTTACCTTTGTCTTTGGCTTTGCCTTTATAAGAAGCTGAGTAGGCCTGAAAACCCCTTCGGAAGCCGGTACCTGCACAGCGGCTCCAGACGCATCCGAAGGAGCATTGTCCGAAGGTCCTGCTACTGAAATATTTAAAGGCCTGGTTGGCTCCTCATGAGAGTCCGTTTCGACAATCGGTTCTGAAATGGCCAACAACAGGGGCTGAAAAAGCGCCTCACTGACGACGGCCAAACCTGAAGCTGGCTCCGCTTGTGCGCTGTCATCCGATTTGGACCTTGGAGGCCTGTCTTTATCCTTGCGACGTTTGTGAACTCCGGTAGCGGGAACCATATCCGATGACATTTTGTAGTTAAAGCGCCTACCGAAGTAATGAAAAGCAAAATCGTACCTGCGTTTAATTGTACGTTGATTGAATCTAGCACAAAACCGACAACTAGCTACGTCGTGGTCAGGGCCTAAGCAAGGAATACAGTAAGAATGAAAATCCTTATGAGGTATTTGCTTCCCACATGAAATACAATTATTAACTTTTTCTGACATCAGAGTGGAGCAAGAAAAAAGTTTCCCCAACGGGGTACTTAGCTTTGAGTCGAGAATAAAGTCTTCAGACTGAAGTAGATCAGGAAAAAAATTGTCAGGAGTCAGCCGACCGGCACTTGCGAACTGCTATCACCGCACGGCAAGAAAGACTGGAGAAGATGGCGTCAGCTGTCAGCTTTGTACTCCTGGTGCTCTGACGTCAGGGAGCATGGTTGAACAGCCGACGCCGGACCCAGACATTGGGATTCTGGCCGACCGAGGGCTGCCTGCCGGCAGGGGAGAACCCTGCAGTCATGACTGCAACAGTGAAACACGATGAACATCTGTCCCGACATGTGTGTCAGTAAATCTGGTTGTGGGTCCAGAATCCAAGGAGTGTCCACAATGTAGGGTTGGAGAAAGGGAAACCAGACTTGACGAGGCCAGTGTGGAGCAATCAGAATCATTCTGCTTCCCAAGGATTGCGCTTTCTGAATCACTTTTGATAGCAAGGGAAACAGAGGGAAAGCATAAAGCAGACCGGAGGGCCAATCGTGAACTAGAGTGTCCCTGGGTGACTCCCCCTGTGGGGGGATCAGCGTGAAGTAGCTGCTGCATTTGGCATTGAGGGGGCTGGCAAAAAGGTCGCAACAAGCCTGACCCCATCTGCTGAAGATTCGTTCTGCAACTAGACGATTCAGGGACCACTCGTAAGGCATCAGAATAGCTCTGCTTAGCCTGTCCGCTATCACGTTGGACTTCCCCGGAATGTGCGTTGTCACCAGAAACCATTGGGAAGATACTGCCCACTGCCACACTCGCATGGCCTCTCTGCACAGGGGGTAAGATCTGGTTTCCGCCCTGCTTGTTCAGATACCACACCACTGACATGTTGTCCAAGTGTATTGTAATCGTCCCCAGAGGTAGAAAGCTCTGAAGTGCCTGTAACGCAAGTAGCACTGCTCTCATCACTAGGACACTGATATGCAGATGTATCTCGTGATCGTGCCACGTGCCTTGGACTGTCCTGCCGAGATAATGCCCCCCCACCCCATCTGGGAGGCGTCTGTGGTCACTGTAGCAACCGGGATGGGTGGAACGAAGGGTTTTCCCCTGTCCAAATTGTTGGTGCAAAGCCACCAACTGAGATCCTGTTTGCATCTGTCCGTGAGCAAAATAGGGTGAGAAAGTGGAAGTTTTTGGAGAGACCATTGAGCAAAGAGGAGCCATTGAAGAAGTCTCATGTGCAATCTCCTTAGAGGGACCACCATAATTTTTGCTGCCATGGTCCCCAGGAGTTGAAGAACCCATCTTGCCTTCGCTTTCCTCAGGAGCATCAGGGCGTGCACCTGTTGCTGTAAGACTCTGATCCTTTCCTGTGGTAAAAATGCTCACATTCAAATGGTGTCTAATCCTGTGCCTATAAAAATGACATGCTGTGAGGGCAACAAGGCAGATTTTTCCCAATTTAGTGTTATGCCCAACTGTTGACAGAGAGTGATGGTAGAGTCTCTGGTTTGGATTAGTAGATGCCTGGTGGGGGCGGTAAGGAGCCAGTCGTCCAGATACGGAAACACTTGGAATCCTTGACGTCTCAAGTGAGCAGTCACCACTGCCATACACTTGGTGAACACCCTGGGGGCTGTGGTGAGACCAAAGGGCAGGGCTCGAAACTGGAAATGACTGGCTCCCAGCCGGAAGCGTAGGTGACTCCTGGATGCCCTGTCCATTTTGACATGGTAGTAAGCATCCTTGAGATCGATGGAGCACATCCATACTTCTTCTCCCAACAATGGGAGAATCAATTGTAGTGTGACCATACGGAACTTGGACTTCTGTACATAGTTCTTCAGTTGGCTGAGATCTAATATGGGTCTCACGTCCCCTGTTCTTTTCGGCACCAAAAAGAATCTTGAGTAAGTCCCTAATCCGACTTGGTCTGAGGGGACATGCTGGATGGCTCCCTTTCCTAGCAGCTTTGAAACCTTTGAAGCTGCGTGATCCCTTTGACTGTGTGGAACATCCGGGATTTCTCAGACTGAAGGGGGGTCTGATGTAAAGGGAATGACATAACCTCTGGAAATTATTCGTAATAACCATCGGTCCTGGGTGATGCTTTGCCAGGCTTCCGGGTATAACGATATTCGACCCCCAACTGGCTCCGGAGAAGCACAGTCGGGCATTCCCTCAGGAACGAGGGTAGGGACAGCCGCAAAAGGAATTGCGGTCTCCCAAATTACGGGGGCCCCCTCTGCCTCTAGGGCGGCGTCTCCCTGAATAACCTCCCCCTCCTCTGCCTCTGGAGGGGGACTCACCTTGTGCGGCAGGATAAAACATCTGTGATTTTTTGAACCACATCTTCCCACCCCGCTGGGCCTTGGAGTAAGGTCTAGAGGGAAGGGAAAAATGGACCCCTACAGCAGACAGGGTCTTTCCCTCTTGTTCGCACCTGATGAGGGTGTCTTTCACTTTGGTTCCGAACAAAGAAAAATCATCAAAGGGGGCGTCAGTGAAAGAAGACTTGAAGGCCTCCGCGAAATGACAAAGGCACATCCAGGCTTGCCTTCTAAGGATGACTCCTGAGCTTGCTGCCCTACTCGCTCCATCGGCTGCATATGAAATGAACCCTATGGAGGAGTTGACGATGGAATTGAGGGTAGACACCTGGGCGTTAACCGTCTGGGCCACCGCCTCAGGAACGTTACCCGCAAGAGTATCTCCTAACTCCTTGAGGAGATCTCTCTGGAGCAGAGTAAAATGAGACAAATAGTTCAGCGACCGTAAGGTAAAGGTTGCTGACGAGAGGGTACGCTTCCCGTACCGGTCCATGGTCCTAGACTCCTTGTTAGGAGGATGGACAGAGGAAGAAGTCTCTGCTGCTTCCTTCTGAGTGGCCGCCGCCACCACCATGGCATCCACAGGGACTCCTTTGGACAAAAACTCCTTACCCGGGGGAGCAGAAAGAAACTTATTGGGACACCTGGGTACGGGTTCCACAGAATCAGGGTTTTCCCACACCCTCTGACAAATTAAATCCAGGAGCTCGTCAAAGGGTGGGGACACCCAGGAGGCAGAGGGCTGAGCACCAAAGGCCTTAAGGAAGACCGACTCCTCCTCGGAGGGGGCTTTGGACGGCCAGTCACCTCTTTGTTTCAATATCTCCAGGATGTCGGAGAAGGAAACCAATACAACACCAAATAGAAAATAGCTATCAAAATAGCTTTTTGTTTATAAGTAGTTTTCTCAGAATAACAAGAAAAAAGGGTACTTAGCCACAGCCAAGAGCGAGACCACGTCCGAGCTACATGAGCGTCAAACGAGATCTGGGGATATGGAGCAGTGCAGCATGGGATACCTGCTTAGCCCAGCCAATAGAAGACTTTGAGCTAGAAAAGTTTGGCCGAGTTGGAGCCGATATTCGGCTCCGAACCCACGGGTAAGAATGTAGGTGAGATTGGACTACATAACATTAAATGTTCACATCGTGGCATAAAAAAAAACCACCAAAAAGTAAGGAGAATGGAAGGTGGAGAGGTTACTGTGGCAGTGCTCATTTGAACATTTACTGTTAAGGCAAGTTTATCTACACAACTGTGCTATGCTCATTATATTGATTATTGCTATAGCAGTCTTAACTATGTGGATATATACCCTTGTTTACTACATTTGGGAGGTGTAAGGAAAAAGAGTCCAGAAGCTCCTGGAGAATAGTCCTAGCAAAGCTTGACCTAGACCTAAAGAAGGAATCAAAATTCTTTGCAAAAGTATGTAGAGAGGACCAAATAACAGCCTCTGGAATACTTCTAGAATCCATCCTTTTCTAAAAAGCCATACATGAAACCAAAGGGGCCTTGACCTTTCCTGGAACAGTTTTGTTATGGTGAGTATAACAAAAGGTAATAGCCTTAGACAGCCATTTGGAAACAAGTCTGCTTTGACACAGGCTGCTCCTTCTTACCTTCACAAGAAATGAGCAATTGATCTGAAGATGTGAAAGATTTAGTTCTGTCAAGATAGTACTTGAATTGTCTGTGAACATCCAAGGTATGGAGTATAATTTTTCCCTCATTTTTAGGTTCAGTAAAGAAAATGGGGAGATTCATAGTTTGCTTGAATTACACTTGAATACCACTTTAGGCATAAAAGAAGGATTAGTTCTCAAAGAAACCTTGTCCCCATGAAAAACGAGATACAGTTGACTCACCATAAGAGCCTGCAACTCTTGCAGAGTTTAGAGCAATCAGTAAAACTGTTTTCTGTGTTAAGAACCTCAAGTCAGCAAGGTTTGCGGGTTCACATAGAGCAAGTGTTAGCATCTCTAGCACAAAATTAAGATCCCAAGGAGGGGCCATCATTTTAGCTTGAGGCTTCTTGTGCAAAAGCCCTTTCAAAAACATACTGAAAAGGTAGATAAAATGCACCTTGACACAGGAATATGAAAGGCCATAGGATAGCAACTCACACACATATTGTAAAAACAAAGAACAACTAGCCCTGAATGGGCACTGGTTATGTTTTTGGCAACAATTAGAAAATCTTTTCCATTTGCTAATACGTGATTTTTAACTATCAGGCTTTCTTCCCTCCATTAGTACCTGGTGCACATCCTCAGTAAACAGGTGCCTAAAAGGAATTAAGACCCCATCATCCAGTCAGTGAGTTGAAGTTGACTGATGTTTGGGTGCAAACACTTTGTTCTTTTGTGAGTAGATCTAGACTGTGAGAAAGCTTGTGGTAATCACCCAGGGCCATTTCCAAAAGAGGGAAGAAACATGGTTGTTTGGATCCTGAATCTTCAGAAGTACCTTGGATACTGGAGGAAAGAGTGGAAAGGAATACAGGAACACTCCTGCCCAAGTAAAAGGAAAAGCATCCATCTTCCAGAACTTCTTGCATGAAGTTCTGGAACAGAATCTTGCCAGTTAGTTGTTAAGAGAGGAAGAAAAGAGGTCTACTTGAGGAACTCTCCAGAAATGGATCAAATCTTGGAAGACCCCATGATCTAGTTTCCATTCTTAAGAGACTGCCCTTGTCATGCTCAGCTTGTCTGCCACATAATCTTGCTCTGACAGAATGCAGCATGCTGTAGATAAGACTGTGCAGTGAAGCTATATCTCAAGCTAACATGGCTAGTCTGCAAAGGGGATATGACCTGGTTGCCCCTTACTTGTTGATGTACTACATGACTGTGGTACTGTCTGTAACAACATGAAGATGCCCCATGTACCAAGGACGATTCAAATAATTCAGTGCCTTGATCAGGGCAAGAATCTCTTTGACATTAACCTGCTTGCATCTGTCTTTGGTGTCCCAACACACCTTGAACTTTTACTCCTGCTGAAATTGCTCATCAAGAAAAGTCCAAGGCGTCTGTGGTGACTGACTGCTTTGGAACAGGGAGGAAGAAGAGCAGACCTTAATTTATTTATATCTTATCTCCACCAAATGATTTCTCTTCTGATAAACCCCAACACTAGGATTTGGAAAGACAAAAGGGCGTTGATGCTGTGACCAAAGAGACTTCCGATACCACTGTATCTTTCTCATGTAAAGTCTTGTAAGGGACATCATGAGAATCATAGAAGCCATTAGACTCAAAATCCTAAGGTATTCCCCTCACAGTGACCAAAGTTTGAGTGGAAATCCTTAGAAATAGATCTATATATAGATCTACATTTTCCTGTGGAAGAAAGGCTCTTTGAACTGAGGTATCTAGAAGACATCCCGGGACTCAATCCTGTGTGAAGGAGTCAAGAAAGACTTCTGAATGTTCTCTTGGAATCCCAGCTTGTGTAAGAGAGCTCTCATCCAAGAGAGAGATTCTTGACACTTTGAAAATGACTGCAAAGGTAAGCCAGTTAGTTGTCTAAATATACAAAAATGTGGACATCCTGTAGCCTGCACTGAGCTACAACTGGAGCTTTCTGGACACTCCTGGTGCAGTCAACAGTCCAAAGGGTAAGGCAGAGAACAGACTTACAAAAACCTTAAGAAACATCTATAGTCTGAATGAATAGGGATGCGATGATGAACATATTTCAAGTCTAGTGTTACCAGGAAACTCGAAAGAGAAAGAAAAGGAAACAGGTTCTGAAGTGATGTCATTTTGAGTTTCAGCACCATCACAAACAGGTGAGAAAGATCCAGAACTTCCTTTCTTTCTTTGGCACTATGAACATCCTTGAATAAAAACCCTTTCCAACATGGGAAGGAGGAAATGGTTCTATCACTCCTTCGGAGAGCATGTGATGAAGCACCAGTGGAAACAACAGTCTGATTTTAAGGAAAAGGAATGACAGCTGGAATGGACTAATATCCTCCCACTGCCATCTGTGACCTTGACGAATTATCTTCAGAACCCATTTGTCTGAAACTATCCGTTGCCAAAGAGAAAAATTGAGATTCAAACTTTGTTAGAAAAAAGGTGTCAGGGAGGGAGGGGGTCACAAAGTCTCTTGAACAGTCATTCAGAAATGTTGGACTATATTTAGTTTTGGGAGGATCGTGGTTTCTTTTTGGAACCCCTTGCCAATTCTTTTTTAAAGTCTGTTTATCTGTATTTTGTTGAGACTGCTAACTCTGCTTTTTGCCAAAACTGGATGAGGACTTATAGAATCCCTTAGAAATTTTGGAAAAGGAGATCTGAAAAATCTTAGATTCCCTGGATCTGCTTACACACTTTTTGATCACCTCTTCAGCAGAGGGGCCAAAAACCTCATTTCTCTCCAAATGGGAATTTAAAATCTCATTATTATCATCATCATCATCATCATCTGGGAGGTTCTGGGAAAGCAGCCATGCAAACGTTCTTGAAACAGTGCCAGTGGCCATAGCACAGTATCAGAGTTATGCACGCATTGTAAACAATAAGTAGTGACCTGTGCCACTGAAGAAACAAAATTATTTAAAGCAAGTTTTTCATCACAAGAAGAAACTGTAGATAAAAACATTCCTCATACTTTCACAAGTGGTCAGAATAAACTTTAACATATGAGCCTGGCAATCCAAAAGTCTGAAAATCAAAGCTGCACATTTTTCCCATACTTACCAATAATTTCCTAGCTTTATCAGAAAGAGCAGGATTGGAATTTGTGTTTAGCAGCAGTGGGATAAGCTGCTGGGTCAAGTTTGCCAATAGGATTTAAAACATAAAAGACTGAGAAACTCTATACAACCTGCCTGCCTGCCACTTTAGGGGCAGCTGTCTATCAGAAAAACTGCAGGCAGTGATACACATACACATCCTCTAAATCAGACAGAACGGAAGGAATGGGTGTAGGTTCTGGAAATTCATTCTGTAACAATTCATAGTATTTTCTGAGGGACTAAGAAAACTTCACATTCTCCCACTGGAATCACAGGCACATTTTAGTCTCAGACAGAGAGAGAGAGAGAGAAAAACCCCCAAATGGAAAATCAGAAACTGAGCTCTCCTCCGACTGAATCAGAAATCTGAGGAGAAAACCCTGCATCTTTCCCTTAATCTTTCAGTACAGTTTCAGAATCCAGAATCCCTTCAGGAAAATAAGTAGTCATCTTTTACCAGAAAATACTTTACAAGAAGGATCAATCACCTGAATTAAACACTGAGCCAGACCCAGTAAACTACTCCTGTCTAAGAAAATCTGAGAAGGTGCAGACACATTGTAAGAAAAATATGTATTCACATATATAGTAAAATATGTATTCATATATGTATTAGCATTATGCTTGCTGCATTAGAAGCCTAAAAGGGTTAACACATTTATTCTGTTACAGGCTTGGAAATAATTATATGTACTTTCTGACTTTGCTTCTGGTCAGCTCAGTGAATGACCTTGTTCATACACTGAGAAACAGATGATTTTGCTAGCATCAGGAGAATAGAACAATACAGCATTCTGAAATGTTAATAGACTTAGGCAAATAACCTTGTTCGTGTTGAGTGAACACTGCAGCTGTAGAGGAACTAGATAAGACTATAGGCTGTAATCAGCATATGCTTTGTGCTCAAAGTAGGAAAGTATCACAAATTGTAGCACCGAATATGAGTGAATTGTTACAGACCGGTGGTCAGCAAGGCCACGTTGTTTTTGAGAAAATTTATAATTGTTATATCAGCAAAAAAAACTTAGTAAACACCTGTTTTAGAACAATGCTAAGAGTTGTATTTGACTACGTCAGCTTAGAGGGCAATGGCTTACAGAACAGTATAATAATGAAGGATTTCCTGTATAATGTCAGAAAAATTTTTGAAGTGCATTTTTGTCTCCTTGTACAAGAATAAAGGAACCTTAACTGAACCTTGGCTGCATTGATATTTGATTTTTCCTTTGACAAGTTGGTCCTTCGTTGACTGGAAACCTCTCGGTTATCCCAGATCAGACAGGCCTGGTGACTTGAATCCGTACGGAAGAAGTTACCGAAATGGTTCTTCTTATTCGAAAAGACCTCCAACTAAATTGTTGTACAAAAAGCGGCCGGCCACTTTCTGATCTGCGGCTGACGGGCAGGTTTCAATTGGACCGGGGTGATCAATTGCTGAGGCTCAGGTAAGGTGATTCTACTTTTTTCTGTTTTAGATCAGGGACTTGATTGTATTTGTTCAGTCAGGATTTTTGTGTAAATCCAGGGACAGAAAAATTGCTATCTTGTCATAGATCAGGGAAACAGAATAAGTAGGCAGGTAGTCTGAAGGGACTATAAAATCTTCGTGGTACCACGTTAAAAATAAAAAGGGTTACATAACATTCATAAGGTTAGGACAAAATGGGTAATAAGTGTACAAAACGACCCCAAAATCCGCCGTTAACTGAAGACGCAGAATACATGCGGTCACGACGTGCCGATACCATTAAGTACTACACAAAGTGGGTTAATAAATATGAATTTGATGGTAAACTAGAAAAATCCTCACTTGTCAAACGTTTAAAACAACTCAAAACTGATTCCAAAGGGCAGGTAAAAAGACAGCGCAAATTAGGAATTCCTCAGGCACACAGGTGGATTGAGGAAGCGAACCGAAGGGAACAAATAAATAAGAACTCAAAAGCAATGTTTTTAGATAAAGAGGATAAAAATGAAGAGGGTGAGGACTGACTATATGATAGTCAAGAATCACTAGAGAGGAAAAACAAGAAGGGACAAATGAGAATGTGATAGACAGAGCAGAGAATGTGTCAGGAGAAATGGAGGAAGTGCAGGAAGCTACCGATAGTGAAGACAATGAAATATTAGACCTAGCCTTATTGAGCTTGGAGCTCTATTTGGCAGACACGAAAAAAGAAGTTACACTCCTGGTAGAGGGGAGGGAAGTCAAATTTCTGTGTGACTCAGGGGCATCACGAACCCTGGTAAACTCCTCCAAACTACCGGAGAATTCAGAGTCACATGATTACATACTAGTGAAAGCAGCTAATGGACAGCTGTATCGGCAGCCTCTCTCCCATAATATTGCAATAACAGATCCTGTTTCAGGATTAACCCAGAAAAGCAAAATTGTTGTTTCTGCAAAATGTCCAGTGAACCTTTTGGTCAGAGACCTTATGCAACTATTTGGCATAGCAGTAGTTCCAACCATGCAGGGTATGGAAGCACAGCGACAAATGAATACTTTTGCAGTGCAATCGTAGGGTGAAACATTTTATTGGTACAGCCAGGACTTGGTTACGACCGGTTCTGGGGCGATAACTGAAGAGTTAATGAATGTAGCTATCAGTAAGTTCCCCTCCCTTTGCATTGACATACAACACCTGTTGCACTGTACTCTGTATTATTGTAATACACCAGGACCTGACAAAGAATATGAGCAAGAATTGTTTAAAAACTGTGCAAACAGATTAGTATTGCGTAATCTGTACTGGGACATGAAAGGGAACAGTATAGTTAGCTGTTCATTGCCCCAGGAGTTCTTTGCACTGTACAAATCAAATCGATTACCACATGTTAGTTTAACTAAGGACAAGGGTATGAAATGGGCAGACCTAGGAGAAAAAGTCACAAAATGAGAAAAACAGACAGAATCAGAACTGTCAGAACAAGGAGTACAAAGACAGAAATTAAATTGGGTAACACACACACCCAGCTGTACACTTGCAGTCAAGCGAGGACAGCTGAGAAGCACTCTTATTAGAAGAGGAACAAAAAGCTTTATTAGACATACCAGAGACTCTCAGGTCAACAGGAAAATCAGATGTAGAACTTATTCGTACAGCAGGACCAGTTACCATCACGCCAAAGTCAGCGTTTAGACCACAAAAAAGGCAGAAGCAGGTATTAAACCTATCATAGCAGCTTTACTTAAGGAAGGAATACTGGTGGAATCTCCTGATTCACCATGTAACACACCCTTATTCCCAGTTAAGAAAGCAAATGGAGAATGGCGTATGGTCCAAGATTTGCAAGCTGGAAATGACGCAGTAATATTAAGGGCACCTACGGTGCCAGATCCACACACCCTATTGAATGATCTAAAGCCTCAACAAAAATATTTTTCTGTGGTAGATATTAGCAATGCGTTCTTTTCAATACTGATACACCCTGACAGCCAGTATTGGTTTGCATTTACATTTCAGGGGAAACGGTATACATATACGTGACTACCACAGGGATATTGTGAAAGTTCAACGATATTCTCACAAGAGATGGCAAGTAACTTGGTGGGGTTTACCCCGCCGAAAGGTAGTCAGATTTTACTTTATGTTGATGACATCCTGCTGGCAGCCCCCACCCAGCAAGATTGTAAGGAAGACACTATAGCATTATTGAAATTCTTTGCAGCTGAAGGACACAAAGTAAGCAAAGATAAATTGCAGCTTTGGAGAAAACAAGTTAAATACCTTGGATATGTAATATCCAAAGAGGGTAGGACATTAGATGAAGACAGAAAAATAGCAATCTTACAAGCACCAAAACCCACAACCAAGAAGGAAATGATGTCTTTTCTTGGTACGACTAATTTTTCTCGGAGCTGGATCCCAAACTATGCTTTGGAATCTGCACCGTTAACCAACCTAATTTTTAAGAAGCCTATGGCAGCACAAGATTTGATACAATGGACACCAGAAACAGAATTAGCTTTCTGTAAACTGAAACAGTTGATAGCATCCTCATTAGTCTTAGGATTACCAAACTATTATAAACGTTTTTCCAAACCGTAGATTGTAAGCAAGGTTATATGACGTCAGTAATGACACAACAGCATGGGGACAAGCAACGCCCCATTGCTTACTATTCATCACAACTGGACCCAGTGGTGCGGTCTTTGCCCCACTGTGTACAAGCAGTAGTTGCAGCCGTAATGGCAGTGCAGGCTTCGGCCTCACTAGTATTATTCCACCCTCTCGCATTGAGAGTGCCTCATGCAGTCGCGATTATTTTACTGCAAGAGAAGGTAGCATATCTTTCCCCTGCTAGGCATCTATCCTGTATGACTATCTTGTTGAGCCAACCTCACATGACAATTGAACGTTGTACAACTTTGAATCCGTCTACCTTGCTCCCAACTCCTGCGGATGGCACACCGCACAGCTGCCTGCAGGTAATTGAGCAAAAGACACTACCTAGAAAAGACCTTACGGATGTTCACTTGGATGATGCCGAGGTGACGTATTACGTGGATGGCTCGTGCAAAAGGGGTCCTACGGGGCGAAACCTAACAGGATATGCAGTAGTTTCTGATACTGAAATTATAGAAGCAAAACCTTTACCACACAGCTTATCTGCACAAGCAGCAGAATTGATTGCCTACATGGGCATGTACCTTAGCAAAGGGTAAATGTGTGAACATTTTTACAGACAGCCAGTATGCTTTTTCTACTGTACATGTTTTTGCGCAACAGTGGAAAAATTGAGGAATGGTGACATCTACTGGCAAACCGATTAATCATGCACAGTTTATTTTAGATTTGTTAGAATCAATTCAGTTACCTCAGAAAGTAGCTATTTGTAAATGCATAGCTCACACCAAACAACAAGATAGGATTTCAAAAGGCAATGCGAGAGCTGACACAGCTGCAAAGCAAGCAGCCTCAGAAGCATTTCTTTTGAACGAGGAATTACAACCTTCTGAGATTTTAGACTTAGAAATGTTGAAAACTATGCAAACACTTACTACACAGGCAGAAAAACAAAAGTGGGTAAGGTGAGGAGCACTCCTCAAGAAAGGACTGTACATCTCCAAAGAAGGAAAACCAATATTGCCATCTAATTTGTTTAGATATGCAGCTTTGTTGAGCCATGTGCAATGCCATGTCTCAACAGGGGGATGGTACAGTTAGTCAACTGGGTATTCACTACATATGGATTTACAAACTATACAAAAAAATTTTGTTTATCATGCCACACTTGTAACAAACATCATGCACAAGGGGCGTTAAAGCTCAAGCAAGGGAGTTTCCCTACACCACCATATCCGTTTCATACTATTTGTATGGATTTCATAGAATTGAGTAAATGTGAAAATAAACGTTACTGCCTTGTCATTGTAAATATGTTTTCCAAATGGGTGGAAGCTTTTCTGACTAAAAATCTAGATGCAGCTACAGTTGCAAAGGCTCTGGTTAAAGAAATTATTCCTAGATTTGGTATACCGGAAAGGATCTACAGTAACAATGGCACACATTTCGTAAATCAAACTACACAGCAACTCAGTAGATATTTTGGAATTTCTTTAAAAAAACATTGTGCATATCCATCCTCAATCTGCAGGGTTGGTGGAGAGTCACAATGGGATTTTAAAGAACTAGCTTAGGATGTTGATGTCAGATACACAGAAGAATTGGGTGTACTGCCTGCCCCTGGCACTGTTGAGCATGAGAATGGTTCCAAATGCGAAAGGATTGACTCCTTTTGAGATAATATTTGGGAGGGCATACTATACCCCTCAGTGGAAATCTCTCATGCCCACGGACCAGGAAGCAGACTGTACACTAGCAAGATATATGGGACGTATGCTGAACTATAAACATCTTTTGCAGTTTTCTGTTTCAGGTAAAGAGCCAAATCAACCGTTGGAAGTGACAGTAGCCCCAGGCGATTGGGTCTGGGTGAAGATCATCAAGCGGAAGAATTGGAGCTCACCAAAGTGGGAGGGACCTTACCAGGTCCTCTTGTTGACACCCACAGCAGTCAAGATCGGTGAGAAATCCTCTTGGATCCATTTGACACACTGTAAACTTTGCAAAAACTTTGAGCTATATAAAAATCTTGCTGTTCCACAAAAAGACTAAACATGACAAAATCTAGAGCAAACAGGAATGCAGAACAACCCCAGAAGTAATGCATGATTATCCTGTTGACTGTACTGATAACAATAATCTTTTTGCTGTGGCCCATCCTTTTTCCGGCCACACCAGCTGAACTGAATAAACGAGATGAGTCGTCCATAGACTGGCACCCAAACTTTAACACTTATCAGGCAATTACACGTGTATATGCTGAGACTTTTAATGTTTCGAATTGCTGGATTTGCACAGCCATACCAACAGCATACGGGGGGGTTACTAATGACTGCACTCCCCCCAGGGGTCAAAGAGACCTGGGAAAATTTGGTTTATGAGACTGTAACTATCAAAGCACATAATAAGGTAGCATTGTATTTGCCTGCAACACAAAAGGGAATTGTATGTTTTTATAAGAATGACACAATTCAAGTGGGTTGGAGCAGGTGCAATGTGACTGTACATTACAAATGTTATACCAAAGCAAACAGAATGGATACAGTTTGTAACTCGAATTATAACTCATTTCTCGAGTCCATGCACAAGACTATTGGTGATGTGCATCATAATCCTATTCTTTTTAAGCAACTCTCTATAATAGATAGGAAAATGTTTTATGCAGGGCAGCCATTTCGTAGTAAAGTAACTACTAAGGTAGAGGATTGTTATTTTGTGTGTGATAAGAAAGCATATAAATGGTTACCTGAGAATTGGTCCGGCAGTTGTTTTTTGGGGTACCTGGTTCCGGCCATACGACACACTGCAGTTTTGCCTCAGGGAAATATTCGAAATACCCGAGATGTAGCCAAGAAAGCTGTCAGAAAGCCTGAGAATCCAGTGGGACGGATCGAGGCGGGCTGGAAAGACCATCATACCGTGGATACCAAGCTGACGCACATGGACTTGAGTGATGCTGTCATATCGTGGGCAGGCATATTACCAGCATATGGAGCGGCAAAATCGATTTGGGAACTGCGAAAACTGTCTAAACTTCTCGAAGTAATGAGTAATGCAACTTTTTCTGCTCTTGAATTGATAACTGATGAACTGAATGCTATGAGAACTGTATTGCTCTAGAACCGTATGGCTCTTGACTTCACCCTAGCGGCGAATCAAAGAATTCCTGATTACCAGCACGAGATAAATGACCACCTTGAAGTGATACAGCAAGTGTCAGCCATGACCAAACCAAGCTCCAACCCACTGATGGACTTTTTCCAGAATCTGTTTGGGGGGTGGGGTACCTTCATAATAAACATATTAATAGCGGTCTGTGTGGGGATACTCCTGTTGGGAGTGTATGGATGTTGTGGCATACCCTGCATGAAAAAAACTGATTAAAGAATTGATAGACATGTCAGTATCTGAAACCTTGTATCAAAACACTGAGGTTGATAAATTACTGGAAAATGAAATGCTTTCAGAAGTTTAAACTAAATGACTCACCTAACCGCAAATCCCAAGCGGAAGAGGTTAGGAGAAGAAATTAACTGTTTATGCTTTTGAAGAGAATAAAAGTGTTAATAGGGGGGAAACGTAAGAAAAATAAGAAGTTATGTACTCACCATAACGTTCCATCTGAGTAGGTATCTTCATTTGTCTGCAACCTTTGGGATACGGATCCGATCTCGGATCCAAGCCGGCAACTTCTATCACAGCATAGATCCATGCTCCTAGCTCCTCCCTTTACCCATAATCCCCTGCCAACCCTGACTGACCTCAGATCAAGTTTGCCCCATAGCACAGCTAGTACTGTGTCCCAGAGGGAACTAATCTAAAGAACCCCAAGTAGGATCATTTTGGTCAGGGGGAAGGAGGGGGGGTGGTTGCAGACAAATGAAGATACCTACTTAGATGAAACGTTATGGTGAGTACATAACTTCTTAACCTGAAGTAGGACTTCATTTGTCAGCAACCTTTGGGACAGAGTCCACAGCTACCTAAATCTTGGGTGGCCTTCATGGAAGGACATTCCGGAGCACTGCAGAGCCAAACGATGCCCTACCTCGGGAGACAATATCTACTTTGTAGTGGCTGATAAAGGTATGAGATGAAGCCCAAGTGGCTGCGGAACAAATGTCATCCAGAGAAACTCTATCCTTGAAAGCAGCCGATGTAGCAATGGCCCTCGTAGAATGAGCACGGACTCCGAGGTGCAGGCCTTCCCGAGCTCTGATATGCTAAGAGAATACAATTAGATATCCATCGGGAGAGGGTAACCTTAGAAACCGCCTTGCCGAAGTTGTTTTTGGCAAAGGAGACAAACAACTGATCGGATTGCCTATGACCAGTAGTTGTCTGTGCATGCCT
The DNA here is from genome assembly GCF_019279795.1 of Protopterus annectens. NCBI lineage: Eukaryota > Metazoa > Chordata > Ceratodontiformes > Protopteridae > Protopterus > Protopterus annectens. The sequence goes on from NC_056741.1 coordinate 1,091,348,028, forward strand.
AAAGAGTGCAGCTTATACTCTCCTTTGTTTTGATAGTTGGGGAAGAATACTGGAAGATTAACAGATTGATTGATGTTAGCTTCCGATGATACCTTACGTAGGAAAGACGGACTGATCCTGAGGTGAACTCTGTCTAGGTGGAAGACCAAATACGGTGGTTTGACACAGAGAGTCTGGAGTTCCGAGACCCTCTTGGCTGAAGTTATGGCCACCAAAAAGGCCGTTTTCCAAGAGAGGTATTTAAGATCAACAGTGGCTGCCGGCTCGAAAGGGGGGCTAGTCAAGGCCTGTAAAACTAGGAATAAATCCCATGGGGGTAACACCTCCTTGACCGAGGGCCTGAGACGGAAGGCACCCTTAAGGAAGGTCTTACACAGTTTGGAAGTAATAAGAGGCCCTGACTCCTGACCTACATGGTAGTGTGAAATTGCTGCAAGTTGCACTTTGACCGTGGAAGAACTAGCCCCCTGGTGAAAGAGAGAAGATAGAAAATCTAGGACCGACGCTACCGGCACCGTGAAGGGATCTAAATGACGGTGCTCCACCCAAATGGAAAAACGTTTCCATTTACTCCGATAGACCCTTCTGGTGGAGGGCTTGTGAGCTGCTACTAGGATGGCTTTGACTGGAGATGAAATTCCGGGAGTCCTTATCAGGAGTGGAACTGGAGCAACCAAGCCATCAGCTTTAGGTTGGCCAGGTTCGGGGTTGGAAGACCCAGGGGGGTGTGAAATGAGATCCGGAAGGGGATCCAGCATCCAGGGCGGATGAATCAGGTGAGACCATAGGTAAGGGAACCACGTCTGACGAGGCCAGAATGGGGCAATGAGGATCATTTTGCTCCCCAACTGACTGGCTTTCTGCAATAGTTTCAATGTCAGGAGCAGAGGCGGGTAAGCATAAAGCAGACCGGGAGGCCAAGAATGAACTAGAGAGTCTCTTGGGGACTCCCCCGGAGGGGGGATCAGAGCGAAGTAATCGTTGCATTTGGTATTTGAGTGAGAGGCAAAAAGATCGCAACAAGGTCGCCCCCTTCGGGCAAATATTTGCTCTGCCACTAGAGGATTGAGAGACCACTCGTAAGGAGTCAGGATAGTACGACTGAGCCTGTCCACTAATATGTTGGACCGTCCCGGAATGTGCATTGCGATGAAAAAGCGGTTGGTGGATATCGCCCATTCCCACACTCTCATGGCCTCGCGGCAGAGTGGGTAAGACCTGGTTCCCCCCTGTTTGTTGATGTACCAGACGACTGACATGTTGTCCGTCTGTACTGCAATCGTCCCCACTGGAAGAGGGTTGTGAAGCACTTGCAACGTCAAAAGCACCGCCCTCATCTCCAGGACGCTGATATGCAAAGAGGTCTCTATGTCGTTCCACAAGCCTTGGACTGTTCTGCCCAAATAGTGCCCACCCCCACCCCAGGTGAGAAGCGTCCATGGTCACTGTGGCGACTGGCGGAGGCAGCGAGAAGGGACATCCCGTGTGGAGATTGGAGGACTGGAGCCACCACATGAGCGACCTTCTGCAAACCCTGCTTAGGGAGATGGGATGAGACAGGGGATTGCGATATAGGGACCATTGTACCTGGAGGGTCCATTGTATGACCCTCATATTCAACCGGGCCAATGGCAGCAGCGGAACTGCTGCCACCATGGACCCTAGAGCCCTCAGGACCAATTCCGCCGAAGGAGCTTGAAGTTGAAGGATGGCCTGCACATGCAACCTCAGGTTCTGAAGCCGATCTGGAGTCAAGAAAACAAGCATCAGTCTGGAGTCCAACCTCGCCCCCATGAAATCCAATACTTGTGTAGGAGCCAGGGAGGATTTGGCCGTGTTGATGGTCAACCCTAAGAGTGGAGCCAGATTGAAGAAATAATCCCTGCGTGAGCAAAGAAGATGCCTTACTGGGGTGGTAAGGAGCCAGTCGTCCAGGTACGGAAAGACCTAAATTCCCTGGGGTCTCAGGTGGGCCGCTATCACTGCCAAGACCTTGGTGAACACCCTGGGGGCTGAGGTGAGACCGAAGGGAAGGGCCCTGAACTGGAAATGGCTGGCTCCCAGCCGGAAGCAGAGAAACCTCCTGGAGCGCCTGTCCATGAGAATATGATAGTACGCATCCATGAGGTCTATTGAGCGCATCCAGTCGTTCTCCCTTAGTAGTGGGAGGATAGATTGCAGAGTGACCATCCGGAACTTTACTTTTGGCACTGCCAGGTTCAAGAGAGAGATGTCCAAGATGGGCCTTGCGTCCCCTGTCTTTTTTAGCACCAGAAAGAACCTGGAGCAAAACCCTGATCCGTGCTGATCTGGGAGGACGGGCTGGATGGCTCTTTTTTGTAAAGAGCTGCTGAATTTATGCAGCAGCCGCCTCCCTCTGATTGGGTGGCACATCGGGGAGGCATCTGATACTGGGGGTTACAAGAAAGGGAATTTGGTATCCTCTGGATATAACATGAAGCACCCAGCGATCCGTTGTTATGGACTCCCACATTGCTAGGTGTCTCGAGAAACGTCCCCCGACTGCCTCCAGAGTGGAGCAGCTGGGTAACCCCTCAGGGGTTCTGCATGGGCCTCTCAGAGAAAGGTTCTCTGGACCCAAAGTTCCTGGGCCCCCCTCTGCCTCTAGGGCAGCATCCTCCCTGTCCTCCTCTGCCACGAGAGGACTGGTTGTCCGGGGCAGACTGGGATTGATGTGATTTCTGGAACCACATTTTCTTCTGACCCTTTTGGTTCTTGGTAAAGGACCTCTGGGGAGCAGAGATGCGGACTCCGACGGCAGACAACGTCTTCCCGGCTTTCTCGCTCTGGACAAGGGTGTCGCGAACGATTTTGCCAAACAATGCAGAACCATCAAAAGGCGCATTCGCAAATGACGCCTTAAAGGGTTCCGAGAAGTCACAATGTCGGAGCCAGGCTTGCCTCCTCATGACCAGCCCGACTCCGCCTGCTCTAGCGACTCCCTCAGTGGCGTGAGAAGAGCCACATAGAGGTGTTGGAAATAGAACATAGGGTGGACATTCGGGAGGAGTACAGTTGCTTGTCCCCTTCCGACATGGACCCCAGGGGGGAGGCAGCGTATTCTTTGATTAGATCCCGCTGCATCCGAATGACGTGTGCCATATAGTTCATGGCCCTCAAGGAGAAGGTCGCTGAACTGAAGGCCCACTTCCCAAGGCGGTCCATCACGCGAGACTCCTTGCTTGGCGGATGAACCATGGGGCTCTCCTGAGCCAACACTCTCTTGGTGGCTGCCGCCACCAACATGGCATCCACAGGGGGACCTCTGCTCCAATGGGTTCTCTCTGACGGGGGGCTCAAAATTTTGTCTGGGCGCTTGGGAACAGGCTCTACAGTGTCCGGCTCCCTCCAAGCCCTAGTGGCTATAAGATCCACTAAGGGGTCGGGGGGAGGGGACACCCAAGAGGTAGATGGCCCTGCCTTGAATGCCTCTACGAATACGGACTCATCAGAGGAAGCCTTGGGGGCAGACCACCCCCCCTGATTCTGAGCATTTCCATGATGTCTCCAAAGGAGACATCCTCGGGGGGTGACCTTGGGGAGCCTTCCCCTTCATCTAAGTCCATATCCTCAGTGAGGGACTCAGGGGAGTCCACGTGCCTCCTTTTGCACTTCGACTTGCGAGGAACCTCCTCGGGGGGGCTGTCCGAGGAGTCCTCACCAGCAATATCCTGTTCCAATGGAACACCTAGAGGCGCTGAAGCAGGCTGCCCCGAAGGCCGGGTGAGGGGAGTCAGGACCAGCTGAGAGGGAGTGCAGGGGGGAGCCGAAGCCAGGACCGGGGGTCTGGATGCACTCAACAGCACCCTCTCCACCACTGCGAAAGCCGAGGGGGAGCCGCTCTCTGACGGATCCGAGATCCGACTCCCACTCGTATCAGAGGCGGGGATCGGACCTGGAGCCAAGACTATCAGATTCGAAGGACCCGCGCGCTCCGACCGGGACGGGGCCGAAAGCACACCGAGTCCCTCGGATCCGAAGCTCGGCCCACGGCTCCGAGTGGTCGGATCCAACAAACTCGAGGGAATAGTCGGAGCCGAAATGCCCAGCACTGATGGCTCCGACCCACCCCCGGATCCAACGCAGCTCAGCTCCGACAGCTCCGAACCCGGGAGGCGGGTCGGAGAAGGAGCTATAGGGTGAAAAAAGGGGTCGAGCTCCCCCCTGGAAGGGGGGGGGGAGGCAAGAGCACTCCCATCTGCATCTGGGCCTGGATGAACCTCCTCATCATCCGGTCCATGTCCGCGTCCGACATACTGAATGTGGACCTCGAGGAGGCCACCGAGGCAGGCCTGGAGTGCCGCCTCGATGACCTCGATGGGGACCGGGTCACCTCCTCCTCGGGTCCTGGTGAGAAGCAAGGGGATCGGATCCGAGGAGAAGGTGAACCAGACACCCTGGAGGGAGAAGCACGCTTGGCAGGCGGGGCCGAGGAGGAGTCCTCGGCCCGCCGCTTAAGGTGCTTCTCCCTCCGCTTCTCTTTCCTGGCCTCCCTCACCTCCGAAGCCACAGTGGGAGGTGGAGTCCCGGTCGTAGGGAGGGGGGCAGGAGTGGCCGTTACCAAAGACTGGGTAACGGTCACAGAAGTGAAGCAAAAGGCCTGCCAGAACCAGCTTCAACCTCCGATCCTTAAGTGCCCTGGGGTTGAACGCAGCGCAAATCGCACAACCCGAAGAGAGGTGTTCAACCCCAAGGCACCTAACGCACCGAGTGTGGCCATCAGCCGGTGAAAGCTTGTGACCACACTCGGTGCATTTCGAAAAATGGCTTTAGGGGCCTCCGACATCACTGAAAGTAAAACACACTCACTAAGCCCCTACACACTACACACACACACACTGCGACCAGCGAGGGCAGGGAGGAAAATTAAATTAAAATTTAAGCTAATTTAAGCTAAAAAAGGAAGAGAAATTAGCGTTAAGGGGAAACCTAAACACACACACAGACACTCGCTTAAGAAATATAAGAAAGAGTTGAAAACTGTTTTTCTCACAGAATCACCAAGAGCTCTGGAATCTAGCTGTTGCTTGAAGAGCGGCAAACTAGATCTGAGGTCAGTCAGGGTTGGCAGGGGATTATGGGTAAAGGGAGGAGCTAGGAGCTCGGATCTATGCTGTGATAGAAGTTGCCGGCTCGGATCCGTATCTCAAAGGTTGCTGACAAATGAAGTCCTACTTCAGATTATGTATTCACATATATAGTAAAATATGTATTCATATATGTATTAGCATTATGCTTGCTGTATTAGAAGCCTAAAAGGGTTAACACATTTATTCTGTTACAGGCTTGGAAATAATTGCATGTACTTTCTGACTTTGCTTCTGGTCAGCTCAGTGAATGACCTTGTTCATACACTGAGAAACAGATGATTTTGCTAGCATTAGGAGAATAGAATACAGCATTCTGAAATGTTATTAGACTTAGGCAAATAACCTTGTTCGTGTTGAGTGAACACTGCAGCTGTAGAGGAACTAGATAAGACTATAGGCTGTAATCAGTATATGCTTTGTGCTCAAAGTAGGAAAGAATCACGAATTGTAACACCGAATATGAGTGAATTGTTACAGACTGGTGGTCAGCAAGGCCACGTTGTTTTTGAGAAAACTTTCTCATGGGAACATTTATAATTGTTATATCAGCAGAAAAACTTAGTAAACACCTGTTTTAGAACAATGCTAAGAGTTGTATTTGACTACGTCAGCTTAGAGGGCAATGGCTTACAGAACAGTATAATAATGAAGGATTTCCTGTATAATGTCAGATAAATTTCTGAACTGCATTTTTGTCTCCTTGTACAAGAATAAAGGAATCTTAACTGAACCTTGGCTGCATTGATCTTTGATTTTTCCTTTGACACACATGCGTAGCTTTTTGTTTCTCCTACAGGAAAAATGGGGCCAACCATGTTACTAATGGCAGCAGCAACTTCCCCAAGGATGGGCACAGCATTCTGACACAATACAACACAAAAGCCCTCAATGTTCTGTCTGTCAGGCCTGACAACAGTAGTTCTCCCTTGCTCAGTGAGGGGGACCCCAACAGCCACACAGAACCTGGCTAACCGCAGTCCATAATGACTGTAGGTGCTACACCAGAGGGATACTGGGTAAAAGATGAATGGTTTGAAATATAACAAATGGCCACAGCATAGGCACCCACCTATGGCTGAGACAAATTGCTAGCCTGGTGTGGTGGCAAAGGCTGTTTGCTTAACTTTTTCTTTTTGTGGCTGGAAAAAGGACTGAGCATGGGACCAATAGTTTATTTTATGGTCAAGCAGCAAATGGTGCTTCTTTGCCAGTGAACATAAGTAGTAAATGCCAGTAAAAACTACAAATCTTTAAAAATCCCTTTTTCACAGAAACGCAGTAAAGCACTTTAAAATACTTTGCCAGCCACAAAAAAGTAAAACAGATGCAATTTCTCCACAGAAAAAATGTTTTCAGTTACTTTACACAACTTATAAACTGGAAAAACAGTGCTCCTGTTTAAATGTATAATACAGTCTCATGTCAGCCCATTAAAACACAAACTCCTAGCTTTAAAATAACTTTCATGAAGAGGAAAGTGATAAAACACAAACAATATTCATAAAATGGTAGGTTTTTCCACAAAGACAACTTATCTGCCCAGCAACAGAACAGCACCAAGCCAACCATCAATCCTCGAAAGCCATAGAGGAGTGTACTCTTTAGCAGCAGTAAAGCTCTGAAGGGTTTGGCACCCAATCTTGTGTTTTAGTCAGCTTAGCTCAAGCTGCCTGACAGTTTGTGTGTATGGAAGGTGCCCCGTAGCTTTGGAATCTGGCCAGCTGTTATATCCAGGTAGGATATAACCCATATAACTAAGGCTACAGAAGCAGTGACCAATATGATGAAAACTGATACTAGCAAATGTGTTAGAGGGTCACTGACAGTCAAGAATAAAGAACTTTTTGTGAAAATTTAGAGTCTGGAAAATAGCACTGGCACCATATAAAAATTGTAAATGTTACAGTAATAGAAAACTAGAGTACCATTAATACCTAAGACGTAGACAAGTTATTTTTAATTTATGCCAAAGATAACCAGGAAATCTTCTGAACTCCTCCCCACATGGGCAGCAAAAATACATTATATTCTGATGCCTCTCAGAATGTCTCTCAAGATTCCTGAAGCCTTTCAGGGACTGTCCACATGCTGTGCAGTTGAACACAGTGCTCTGAAGGTGAAATAAGTGATGCCGTAATAAGTGTAGCAAGCTTCTAAAGGCTCTCCCACAGTCACACTTATGAAGTTTGGGCCCTCTATCTGACATCAGCTGGTTGTGAGCAACCTGGCATATCCTGCACTTAGACTTTGTTTTGTATTTCAGCTGTTGAGCTGCTGCAGCTTTTAATTTCAAAGACTGAAGTCCTATCATGCTATTTTTAGAATGTTTCTTGTATTTTGACCATCGAAACGCTGTACCTTTTTGTTTCATCAAAGATGGAAGCCCGGGCATGCCCTTTGTGCGAATCTGTTTATGACTGTCGTTCCTCTGTCTGTGAACTTTCTGTGTATACTGCTCTTCCACATTAGCAGCTCCCATCCACAGTTCCGTTTTTCTTGGAAGTGCCAATACTTCCTCTAACTCTTCCATGTTATTGGTGTTTGGCACATCAGGATTATTAACCACATAACTTGCTTGCACCTTTACCCCTTCCTTATTTGTTAATACTCTAAAAAGTTTACTATCAATACCTGTACATGGGTCATACATCTCTTTGCCATCTGCCAAAATAACAGTTTCATGTTTTGCCAGCTGCTGTCCTGTAATGCCTTGTAATATTTCCTTATGACAAGCCTTTGGAAAGTCCCTATCAGAAGTCTGCAGTTCATCTCTTATAGATGGAGAACATTCAGTGGTTGACTGAAACGGGAATATTTTCTCTCCTGCCTTGCCATCTATTATGTAAGAATTGGCATTTGTTCTCTTCAAGTGATTGGCCAAATGTCTTATACAGTTTACTCTCTCAGAGAACTCCTCCTCGCAAATACCGCATACAAAGGTTTCCAAAACGACTTCTGCAAAGTCAGTAGTTCCAGATTTTTATTCCTCCATGCTCCTTTACAATTCTGACAAAAATGCACAGTTATCAACCATGGACTTAGTCTATAGGTGCCCTTGCTGAGAGATGCCTTACAGGTCTTGCACATCATGTGTTCTTCTCTCTCTGGGTGGCAATGACAACCTGCTATACAAGAAGTGTTTACATTGGTGCTAAATGCCTCGTGATCTTCTGGCTCGTTCTTACAAATGACATCAGATTCCAACTTGTGCAAGCAGTCAGACCTTGGTGTCCAAACAGAATTTTCATCAGTAGAATGTTGGCCCTGGTAATGAACCTTCTTGCAACCACTGATTTCAGCTTCTGATAACCCAACAGATATGAAATGGGTGTCGGCTTGATTCTCAAAACTACAGGTATTTTCATCAAAATCAGACCGTTTCCTCACACTGTAGAATTTGAGATTCATTTCAGTATCAACCTGCACAGAGGATGTCTCACTGCCTGCAGAAGGTAAAAAAGACTTCTCATGGGGCAGGTGACCAAAGTGCTGATTTTCTTGGTTCTGCCTTGAATACTCACTCTGCTGATCACACGGAGGTGGGCTCCCTTCATTTACAGACAAACAAAAGCCTTCCACTAGCGGCTCACAGCATGAGATACACACACATTCTAGTTCATCTTTACCAGTAAGAAAATTAATCTGACATACTGGACAGTATCGTACCAAGTCACTTTCACTATTGACAGGAAGCTCATTTGGGGTTAGCAAAATTCCCTCGGGGAAAAATTTGGAAATTTCCCCTGAAGTTATTCTTGTGATTAAAAAATTTCTATCCAGTTCACTTTGTCTACTTACTTGACTCCCACAACTCTTCTGTACACTAGTTACTATAGGCATAAATGTACCTGCCTTTTGATAAACTTTGCCTTGGTCCACTCCAAAGTACCCGGGATTTTCAGTAACTGTGTTAATGTTTCCATAATCCTGGTTAACATGCTTAGACTGGATAGCAGGCAGCTTACATCCTTTGTCATGTACCGGGTTGTTCTGAAGCTGTGAGGACTGTTTATTATTCTGTGGAGATTTACAAGGCTGAGAATGGTGGTTTAACATGTTGAATAGAGGCTGGGTTGTTTTCAGGTCAAAGTCAAAACGTTCTGAGTACAGATCTGGCTGATTGTGGCTATTCCAGTGCACGTTGAGTTCTGAGAGCGAGTGGAAGGATTGCTCACACCACGCACAGCCAAATGACATCATTCTGCAAGATGCAAAGTGACTGTTGATGCTGTTCAACGTGTCCAGCTGAACACCACAAGGGCACTTCACAGGGACTCGAACAATAGCGTGATACCCTTCCAGGTGCATATTTAAGTATTCTATGCAGACACAATTCCTTCCACAGAAGTGACATTGTGCAACTTTTGTTTCCTGCCTCCGTGCGCACCTAATCTTGTACTCAGGTTTGAACCCATACTTCTTTTTATTTTTGTAAGTATATTTCTTTTTGTTCTTGCTAGTTGAGTTCTGTCTGGGGTCATCAAAGTTCTGCATATCCGAGGAATCAGTAGAGAAGTATTCATATGGAGTTTCATCCTCATAGCTTGACTCATCTGAGACTACTGAATCCCAGCTGAAATAATTTGGATTATTCTCCTAACCAACAAAAAAAAAAAAAAGAAAAAGAAAGAAAGAAAGGCAAATGTTATTATGTTTCCCAAGTATGAATACTGTTACAATACAATGACTTGATTTGGTCTACAAATATAAACAAGTCTGCATTTACACAGTATGTTTTATGCATTTTATGCACACTGTGTTTAAAAGTATTTAATTTTCAGTACCCACTTAATCCAATTCAGGGTTCTAGGGTGCCAAAATCATCGCAGCAAGCAAAAGACATAAGACAAGAAAGAATTCCGGACAGGATGCCAGTACATCCATTCACCCACACCCCCTTTATTCTCATTTCTGCACATAGGGTCAGGGTGTCACTTCAACAACAGGAGACTAACTCTGCAACAGATCTCATTACTTTATTAGCTTTATAAGGAAACTGTGATGAAGTTAAGGTACATATGTAGTAGCAACCATTCACAAATTAAAGTAAGCATTCAGCCTTACAAGCACATAAGAATGAGACTTATGTTTACAGTGGTACAGGTCAGCCTAATGACTCTACATTCTTGCAAAATGCACTTTGAGTTGAAACTTTTAACTTATTCTTCGTAGTACAGCCAGATAAAGACTCTATGATCTCACAAATACAGATAGAATTAGTCACACTACTTTGTCACTGACATGGTTCTGCTGGTAGCACCATACATTCAAAGTCTGCTGCATCAAGAAATTCAACAACTCTTCACAAATGACTTAGCCTATTTTAAATGCTCCTACTGGAATAGGCGTAGTTAAAAAAGGCCATGACCCCACATACGTAGATATACAATACCCTCTATGACTCTTCTGAGCATGACAGTTATCTTAAAATCTTAGCAGAAATCACCATTACACCTACTGTTCTACTGGGGGACTACAGCTATCAATTAACTGGATGACCTGCACTAACAGTAGATGGCATACCCAACACTTCCTTGACGTTATAACTAAGTGTATATAAGGATGTTAGCATTTAATCATCCAACTAGGTACTCTTAATACACTTAATCTTATCCTCACAAATATGGCTACTTCTTGCACACCTTCATATGTTTCACTTTCACTTGTCTTTCCTTTTAAATCAGGTGGTACTTCGTCTTGCAAATACCTTTCTGTTTAGAGTCTACTCAAAAGTAAACTTTTTTCAGTTATCTGATGACTCAAGTTCCCACTGTAATCCTTCTCTGATGGATCCCGTTGCTAAAGCCACTGTTTATGCTTCTGACTTCTACTCCCACTTAAAGGAAAAGTTCACTTTCTCCTGTAGTTTAACTCAACCTTTAGATTGCATTTCATTTCTTTGCCTTGGAATCAAAGGAAGGGAAAGCCCACCCATTTTTAAACTTAATTTCTCTCATACTTTGGCAAAGGATTTGTCTCCACCTGCATGACATGTCACAGACATGGAGAAAAATGCAGTTCTCTTGTCAGGTACTGCCACAATCTTGCTATGCAATTAGTCCTACTGATGACAGCAGATCAATATATACTAGACAGTGTTGTGAAACTGTTTTCCATTGCCTTTATTTATTTATTTAACATTTGTTTACTGGGAAAGTCCATCAGGGATTAATATCCCATTTTCAGTGGAGGCCCAAAGAGAAAAATTCTACTTTGATACAATATGGTTACAGTTAAATAAAGTTATTACAAAACCTAATACAGATGAATGACATAAAACTTAAGTAAAAGTTCAGCTATGGTTCATACAGTGTGAACCTATACATACATAGTGCAAATATTTGGACAGCTATGACACGCTGAAAAAAAAAACATTGTCAATAAATGCTGCAGCAGTTGATAGTGACAATACTCAATTTATTTGGAAGACAACTGGGATAATAATGGAGTGAGGGGCTTGATATGCTAGTTTTACTTGTATGTATAGGTAGTAGTTTAATGAGAGGGCAGCAACAGCTGGGAAGATGTACAGTTTGAGGTGGTACATGAAGGAGGATTAGTTAATTCACAATTTTGTAAGGGTGGTTCTTTGCTATTGAGATTAACTGGTGAGTTTTCAGGGCCTGGGTTTACTGCAAGAGGGGAAGAGAAACAGTGTTAGTGGCAAGAAGTTGATAGGTTTACCACCCATCTCTCTTTCTGTAGAGCAGTACTAGTTTGGGCAGTTTGGGGCATGAAAAGCAAACAGTTGGCTATTTTACAAGAAAAAAAATTCTGACTTTTCTCTAAATGTCACAGAAAGCTGTGATACTACATTTAAGTCATCTTAATATAATATAAAGTATTATAACTAACCAACACTCCACATCACAGAGTCTATTTCTGGCAGCAAGATGAAAATGATTCTTACTCATGTAATGATTTCGTGTTTTTTTTCATGCACAATCTCAAGTTTCTGCAAGAATATCTCACTTTGGACATCAAAAAGATGGCAACCGGGGGCGTGGCCAAGATGGTAATCAGTTAGCAGCACGTTCTCTCAGCTCTCTTACCTCATTACTATTCCTGACAGGAATTTTATGAAATAAGGAACAATTTCAGGAAATTTCTACTATTAACTAATTCTTAATACTTTGGAGCATCTACAGAAGAAATGTTATTGTTTATCTTTGGATAATTCCTGTCAAATTAACCACTGGAAAGACAACACCACATTCAGCTATACATCATGAGTCATCTCAAGAACTCAACTCAGGATTCTTCCATCAAAAAGGAACTGCATTCTCTTATTTCAAATATACAGGAACTTACAATTAAGATAGATAAGATGGATAACAAAACAGATACTTTTAAAGAAAATTGCTCTCAACAACTTGAACAACTTCAGGAAATGTTTATTCAACTGAAAGGGCAAATTTCACTTATAGAACAGTCATTAAATGACATTGACATAGACTTCTAATAGAAGAACAACAAACAAAATTTTTGTTACAACAAAATACATACTTACTAAAAAGCTTGATGATATGGAAAACCAAACAAGAAGAAACAACATCTGAATATATGGTTTACCAGAAAAAGCAGAAGGAGATAACATAACAAACTTTCTCACCACCTGGATACCAAACATAGTGATATTACCTGAAGCCTTTTCATATGGCATAGAACAAGCACACAGGTCATTAACAGCCTCTGGAAATACTTCTTCAGTCAAAAATAAACAGAGATCCATAATTGTGAAACTTTTCTCTACACAGGACAAAGATCTCATCTTAAGAAATGCCCGGGCAAATTCACCCATCAAGTATAATGATGCTTTAATCAGATTTGATAATGACTATTCTGTTAAAGCAGTTTCCAAAAGAAAAAGATTCCTACCAATAATAAAAGTTCTATAAAAGAAGCAACTGAAAACTCATCTTCTGTTTCCAGCAAGACTGAGAATCTTCCTACCAGAGGGAATAAAAATCTTTGAAACAGTGGACTCAGCAATAAAGTATCTTTCTAATAACAACATCTTAACACAAGAAGAATCTAAGGAATTGTCAAACAGTACACCCAAAAGAAATGCAGAACCCAACAACTGGAAGACTGTTGAACAAAAGAAGAAAAAACTAAAGGGCAAATAAACATTCATATTTTACATAATGTAAATGTTTGGGGGAAAAAAACAAAAAAAAGAGAGTATTTTCTTGTCTTCAAACCAACATGAAACAGGTACCCTTTACAGTTATTCATTTATTATTATTAGAATTATTAAAAGAGAGCAATTTCTTTACTACAGTCATTTATCAATTACTTCCATATTCATTTGGTTAAACTTATAAATAAATATATAAAGATTACCATATAGTTAACATATAAAGCAATAACAAATATAAATATCCTTATATGAGCATCCACTGACATGCAAATGCTTGATAAGTCCTTGATATGACAGATTAAATGGGTTGCAAAAAGTATTTGAACTTTTTTATTGGTTGTAGTCTTAAACTAAATGTTCAGTTTTGGATGCTCTAAATTAATTGGATTATTTATAGAAACAGCTAGTAAATGTTGCTTTATCAATGAACATTCCTGATTATCAAGATGTCATAGAGACTTTTTCATTGTCATGTAAATGTTAGATTACTTCGTGATAAAATGAACTAACAAGGCTATTAAAATGTTTAGAATTTATTATTACATGCCCCCTTAAACTAGAGGTTTAATTACTATTATTGGGAATTTTTAAAACTAAAACAGAACACTTGCAGGAGCAATTAATCAAACTTTCAGTTTTTGTTGTGCTTAGTAGCATTTTGTAGCTGACATAGGAGCAGTTACATTTACAAATTATACAACTGCGAACAATACATTATAGTCGCTTGAACATTACTTTACTCAAGAAGGAGAAAAATCGTATTTTCCTTCCCGTCTGTTCTCGAGCTGTTTACATGAATTTTAAAGCATTATCCACACCAGGAACGTTAAACACGTTCTGCAACCATTTTTTCCCCTGCGTACGTTGTCTCTTAAAAGTATGTAATCACAACCTCATAATGCAGAGATGCAAAACAAGGAAGTACACTTGATTTTTACAATTTCAATACCGCTAACCGTAAGCGCATGTAAATAAACACTTGTTAAAACACAAATTCAGCTATTCAAACTACCTAACACATCAAATAAGAATTTTACATTTCAGTCACCCTGTACAAGTTACTAAAACTAAAACATATGCTAAATGAGGTGCTTTTCCGTCGAGCCCCTACCAGCTTGTCCTTCTGTAAGCAGAAATACAAAATGAGCACCTGACACATATTACTGGAACACGTGAATAGCATTAAGTGAAATAGAAATGTTTAATGACAAGCAGCCTTTCTTGGGTATATCACATGCATGGGTAAATCAGATATAAAAATAGGTAAATTCTCCCAACACAGAGACAGTTGATCGGTCTGAATATTAAAGAAGATATTATAACACAAGTGCAGCAGAAACACTGTCAACAGATCCAATAAAACATTGCTACACCACTACATGTGTTTTGATAATTATAGATTTGTGTACCAGCATTCAGAAATTAATGCAGCTGCTGCAATTACAGTCAGGCTTACAACATTTCTTATATGGTGAAATAGCTATAGCAGGCTGTTTGTCACATATGTAGCAAGAGGTTTGATATAGTTAAACTGAGTCACTGAATTGGGTGCTACATAAACTAGTTATGACTATACTCTAATTAACATGTTTCTTAACCTGATGTTTCAAGTCCCAACCCTGTTTCTGATTCACTTTGACCAATATTTGACTTAGATTTTTATTTCATCTAAAAGTCATTATACAAGTATCGGTAAGGATATCATGAACATCAGTTCCCAGAGAGTAACAAACTGAATCTTAAGGTGGCATTTTTGGTGGAAATCTTACTAGCAGCTGCAGCAGTCTTCAGATATCCTCTACGGTTGTTTTCAAAATTAGAAGGGCAGCTGCTGTATTCTGGTTAAGTATTTATTATCAGCCACTGAAACACGTACTGCATTGTGACTTAGACACCTTTCCATTAAAAAGAAACTTGTTTATCACCTATATAGATATACTTGTCACACTGAAACCTGTGTCTGCTATTGAAGTACTGGCAAGATGAGGTGACACGGACTGGTGATGGTATAAAGGAAAAGTGTTTTAAATACTTTATTATGTATGTAAACCTCAGAGGTTTAAACTCCTGTTCATTACACATTACAGTTCTTTATATGGTTACAACATTTTGTCAATCTCTATGTAGCACGTCATCATTAAACTATTTATATCTGTAATGTAATAGATGCTACCAGTTCCAGGAACATAGCCCCCTTTTCTGTTACAGACAGCTATTAGACATTTGGTTCATGCAAACCTAGAAAGTCAGTCATTTCATTTGTTTTAATGAGCAATTATTATAGCTCTGTTTTTAGAATATACTCCATACTTGTATACAGATGGAAATATTTATTCAGAAGTATATTATTAATATTAAGATATCTTTATGACAAGTATAAGACAAGATAGATATAATTAAATGTTGCTAAATGTTTTAGAAAGAATATAAAATAATGTGAAACCTGAACAAAGTACCTAATCTAAACATCATATAAAGGTACCGGAACATCTTTAATAAGAACCAAAAACAACTTGATTGTATTAGAATGACATGTAAACTACTACATGATTTTTGAAATAATACTGAATGTTAAGTTTGAAGTCTTACTTTTGAATCCTGATTGGAAACTTATATATAAAATAAGAGCATTGTTACTGTGTTAGCATGTTATGAAATTTAGATGTGTAGATAACAATATTTTAATGCACATTTTCACATATTTTCGTTTACATTTTACTTTTTAGCTGATTATATTCTTCTTTTAAGCTATGTAAATAATGTTATACTGATTTAGAGGTTAAGAGAGATTAGTCTAAACACTATTCACAAGGTTAGAAGGTTTGTCTGGGTAGTTTTACTAGTCAGGCAAAGAGGTATTTTACCTCATGGAGATAGGGATTATAATGGTTTGGTGTCTACAGGAAATATACAGAATTCATATATGAAGAAAGAATCAAAGCATTTCTATAAAACAAAACCAAGGGTCAAAATTGCTTCCATAAAATCTCATACAAATCAAACAAAGTAAAATATGAAATGTTTATCTATAAATGTCAGTGGTCTGAACAATAGTAATACGAGGAGAAGTTTATTCAAATATATAAGCTTACATAAGCCACAAATAGTATTTTTACAAGAGACACACTTGGTAGACATAGATATAAACAATATTAATATTAACAACTACACAGTACTAGCAAGCTGTCAATATAAACAAAAGAAAAGAGGAGTAAGCCATATTAATCTGTACTGAAATCACATCTCCCAGAATAATTAATACCTATCGTGATACAGCTGGTATGTTTGGTCTAGTGTCTAGGGAATTAAATAAAAAAATCTAGGACTTGAACTAGAAACAGTTAAGCATCATTTTGAAGAAATAATTCACTTAGCCAAAGGTAGCCTGATAATAGCAAGAGATTTTTAACTATAATAGATGACAAGGACACAGATTCAAAAACTGCAGGAAGAAAACTACCTATTCCCAAAGGCACTTTTAAAATTCACAGACACAATGTGCATAAAAGATATAAATTAATTTGCTGACCCAGACTCATTAATTTATTCCTTTTACTCACACAGGCATAGAACTAACTCTAGAATACACAGGATATACATATCAAATGGCTTAATAACAAAAATTGATAAAAGTTAAAATAATAAATTGTCCACTATCTGACCATAACGCTCTAGTTTTTCAGATAGAACTTAAGTATACAGATACAAATCCCATCACAAGAGTACCCTCTTATATCACAAAACTAACAGTTTAAAGAATTCTTTGAAAAAGAAATTAAAACATTTCTAAACGTAAACATAACAGAAGACATCTGTGAAATATATATTTGGGACTCATTAAAACCATAAATATATATATATACATATATATATATATATATATATATATATATATATATATATATATATACACACATACATATAGGAAGGTATTATCTTGGTACATTAACAAAAGGAAAACCTGGAATAAAGATTTTTTAGAATTACAAAAGAAAGCTGATAAACTGAAGCTGGAAGTTCAAAAAGGAAATGCAGACTTAGTTCAGGAACTATTACAAACCAATAGTAAATATGAAGAAATATTACATCATAAGATTATGATTAATCTAGAGAAAATAAAATTAAATTCATATTCTACAAATCCAAAGCATCAGAAACAATTAGCAAGCAGAACAAAAAAATTAATCAAATCTAAACAAATTAAAGAAATTTATATACCTAATACTAAGAAAAAAGTAACAGATCTAAATAATATTTTGGAAGCGTTTAGACAACAATACAACTCCGATAATAAATGCCCACTAAAGATATAGAAAATTACCTTGAAAATAAAATTCTTACTAGGTTAACACAAGAACAAATAGACACCATAAGTAATTCAATTACTATGACAGAACTGAAATCACAAATTAAAAAAACTTAAAGTAAATAAAGCACCTGGCCCAGATAATATATTACCTGAAATGTATAAATTAATCCCTAATCAGGCTATATCCTTACTTCTGAAAGTACATAACATAGTAAAACAAGATATAAATATCCCACCCTCCTGGAAATATTCACTGAAATCCCCTATACTTAAAGAAGGCAAAGATGAGAAACAATGCCCATCATATAGACCAATACCACTGTTAAACATAGATTATAAAATGTTCACAGCAATATATGCAGACAGAATCAAGCACTTTCTTCCCATGTTAATCCATGAAGACCAAACAGGCTTTATCAAATGAAGAAATACATATGACAACCTTAAAAGAATTTTGATGTTAATAGATTATACTAAACAAATACAATTTGATTTAAACATACTTTCTCTAGACATTAACAAAGCCTTTGATTCTGTTAACTGGAACTTTCTAACATTAGTCTTAAAAGGATATAATTTTCCCACAAATTTTAACACTCTCATCTAACCATATAAAGAATCTATAGCATATGTTAAACTAGGATCATATAGATCAGGATCTATACAAATTAAAAAGAGAACTAAACAAGGTTGCCCTTTATCAGCACTGCTATTTGCCTTAATAATACAACCTTTTGCAAATCAAATTAGGTCAAACAATAACATTAAAGGAATATATATTAACAAAACTTTGAACCTTAAACTACAACTTTTTGCTGATGACATACCTTTAACCCTTTCAGACAATAACAAATATTTACAGACTTTATTTAATGACTCAAAAGACTTTACAAAGTGTTTCAAGTTTACACTTTAATGAAAACAAAACAAAATTCATGTCATGCAATACCAAAAAGAAACATATAAACAAAACATATTCCAAATTCCTAGCAGAAGGCAACAAAATAGTATATTTAGGTATAGATCTGCTTGAAGATTTAACAGACTCACTTATATTTAATTATACAAAATCATTAGATAAAACAGAGCAAGCAATATCTAACTGGAACAAATATATATTCACAATGGGAGGCAGACTATATCTTATTAAGTCAGTCATTTTTCCCACGATATTATATCTAATACAAAGCTTTTCATTGCCACCTCCCAAGTATATCATCCAAAGATTTAACAAATTAATATTAAACTTCCTGTGGTTCCCAAATAAACCTCAAATTGCTTTAAATAAACATCTACCAAATTGGGAAGAAGGAGGAATTCATCTACCAGACATTGAGACATATATATCATCTGTGTTCAAAAATATAACCTTATGGTTAAATACTCATTATATGCCTATTTGGAAACAAATACATGAACAAATTTATATAGAACTTAGTCAAAATCATATAACAAACTGTTTAACCATCATACCATTACCACTAGTCTGGTTGTTAAAAGATCACCTAGTAGGGAAAAATAAAAGCAATAAATTGCCTTCAAAATATATAAATATTACCTTAACAACTTTTAAAAAATATATATAAACAAAGTCCCAAACATTAATTCTTGTTTTTTTCTGACCTTTCTAATAGCCTTTACACCTACTATTCTTGATACATCCCAAATTCAAAAAATAAATATACTAAAGAAAGGTACAATAAACTATTGGCATCAACTGGTAGAACAAGGACAAATATTAACTAATGATCAAATAATTGACACATATAAATAATGATCCATGGCTACTTCTACAAAATCTAAGACAACACCTTATAAATAGAACTGAACAAATGCAAGTAACACTCAGACAAACTGTTCCAGAATTTATTGAATATCTTATTATAATCTCAAATAAACTTTATCAAGGCAATGGTTGCCTGTCTAATATTTACAAATTTATTAAAAAAAACAAAAGTCTACTCTGTAGGCAACTACTGGGGTTAGTATACACAGATAAACAACCACCCTCCTAATGAAGAAGAGAAAAAGATTATCTTAAAATCATCAAAACAATCAACTTTGTCAATATAATGGCAGTTATTTACTTGGAGATATTTAAACAGAAGTTTTGCAAACGGCACAAATTAGCCAAATTATTTGCTAGTGAAGATAAATGCTGGAGATGTCAAACTAAAATAAGAGCTGACTGGCAACATATTTTCTATGACTGTAAGTGTCTCACATTGTACTGGAAAAATATTAATTATTTTTTCAAATTGTATTCAATGATAATCAATTAACGAAATCAATTATATTATTCAACACCTCTATCCCGGACTGTGTGCCAAAAAAAGATTTCAAGATACTATGGGCACTGATGGCAGTTGCACGTAAAATTATCACCATACACTGGAAAAGCACGTCTTCTACCATGTTTAAGGAGTTTAAAAACATATCCTTGACGGTTGGACATATGGAAATATCTACACTAAAGAACAGAACAACCAGACCTACATCACTTTATAACTCAGATGAAAATACTGGAAATATTTGAGAAAACGGAAAAATATTTATGAAATGATTTATCATTCTTCACAATCTACTTAAATGTACTATTGCTTTTTCCTGTACAGACACTAATGTATATAGTTAAATAATGTTCTAATATTTATAGGTTTTAGAATTGTATATATGTTTTTCATTTTGAATTTATGTAATGTTTGACAAAATATCATATTTCAAAATAAAAAAAAATTAAAGTAAAAAAAAAGATTGGCAACCCAAACAACTGATGACATATTTTGTATAGCACTTTCTATAACTCAACAGTTTTATAGAAACTAGTTTTAGTCTTACCGATTTGTATGCTTAAAAATTATGGTTTTGATGAAATGTTTGTATCCTGCAATATAACAAATCAAGGGGTAACAATGCAACAGAAGTGGGAAAACAATGCATGAGGACATTTGTGCATCAGTTTTAAAAATACACTAATACAAATTCAAGAACAGATGGTTGTATTTTTCTACTGCACTTGTAAACACTTAAAATATATTTGAGCAAAAATAGCAAGAACATCAGAACATTTATCTAACATTCAGGACAACAAAAACAACTGTAGACACTGGACTGATGAGTAGCAGAACAAGTTATCTGAATTGTTGGTTAACAGCTCTTAGATTACAGTGCTAGGTTTCACACCTCAGGAAGAGTGTGGGAGGGTGTCTGTGCTCATGGCATTGGACTAATGACAGCCCTTATAAATGCTGTAATTTAGCTACTTTGACTGCATCTGTAAATTGGTTTGAATTGTTTAAAGCAGACTCTGGAGAACATTGTACATGATGGTCATTAAAGAATAAAAATGCAAACACGCAAGCTACAGAAGGTGTGTAAAATGCCTGTGACTCTCACTACTGCCATTCTATCTCAATGGACTAGGAAGAAAACATAACTTCCTTGTGTCTAGCATGCATCATATAAAAGGGACTTGAAAGGCATTTTTGGAAGGAGAAAATACCACACTAAAACAAGATCACTGTAATACGTCAAACCCCATGTTAGCCATTTGTGGAAAACAAAATTTTAAGTATGTAAAATGTTAATATAACAAGCAGCTAGAGTTATTTTAATGCATTAAAACTGTTCATAAAACAAATATACAATGAAAAAACACTGAGTTATAAGGGAGAGATTTCCTTTAAGGCAGTCTATAAAATTTACAGAATACCTGAACCTGAATGTCTTTGTGAGGGAAAAGTTGCAATCTTTTGAGTTGAGTAGCATGCCTAGATAAGTACATGTCAGAAGGGTTATTATATTATATTATGGGTCTGATAAAGGAGGAGTGGAAAGGGATAATGACTTCCCTTGACCTAGACTATATATCCCTTGTAATCAATATGGGTAAAGAAAAGGATTTCTTAATGACAGTGGCTGCATGGTATTCAAATGATAGATCACGGTCAATAAACTTGCCCAGGTCCCCGATAACTGCATCAGTTTAAAAAGGGGTGTCATCTATGTTGTGTGTGGGTGCCCATATTTACCAAAGGATACTGAACTACATGTCTTGACATTTATTTTATTTATTTCACATTTACATTTGTTGACCGGGATAGTCCATCTGGGTGTGAGCCCATTTTCAGCGGAGGCCCGGGGAGAAAAGCTCCAATAAAACAAGAATACTGACAGGTACAGTGTCAGTTTTATATAGAATTTAACAGAAATATCTAGAGACAATAAAGAAAGTACAATATACAATAGGCACTTTAGTGAAAAGGAGAAAGTTATAACAATATAGTAAAGTCATACATATATGTATATATATATATATATATATATATATATATATATATATATATATACATACATACATACATATATATACATACATATTATATATACACACACACATATATACATGCATATATTTATTGATATATATATATATATATATATATATATATATATATATTTTTTTTTTTTTTTTTTGAGGACAGGGGTTCATCTTTAGTTGATCATTTGAGTATACTTTAATACGTGTACATATGTATACCCTTACAAATGAAAATAAATTATCAAATTATACTCTTATTGTAGGCAGCTGATAGGTGGTGTTAACAAGTGGGAGTAGGGTATACATAGAGACTATAAAATTCAGGGAATGAAATTTGATGTGGGCTTATGTCGTATTAGCCTGGCTTGGTGCAGGAGCAGAGCCAGTTGTTAGTGAGGTGGTCTTTGAGCAAAGTCTTTTATAATATAATTTTATCTTTAGCTTATGATCACTGGCCTGGCATCATTTGTTTGTACACATTAGAATATCCTGGAGAATCTGGAAGTCGTCTGGAGAGTGCATAATAGCTCTGAGGTTGCAGTCATCCTCAGACTTTCAGTCCCATGCCCTTAACACTGGCTTTGACATCAGAAAAGTAATTATCAAGGAGAAATGATCCAAGGGCTTATCTCTGAGGGACATTAGTAGTGACGACACCTTTTGATTACAGAGTGCCCCCTTCATTATTAGGCTGGGTTCTGTCAGTGAGCCAGTTTACTAACCAGAAGGTTACACAGGGTTTACCTTTAGTTTGATTAGCTTGTCTATAAAGCCAGAATATGGCTGGTGTCAAAGGCCTTCACCAGTGTGCACCAATTTACCAGCATCCAATACATCAGTGACTTGCACAAAGTCCACTGAGTTTAGAAAGCAAGATCTATCTTTAACAGATACAAACTGGTTTGCATCAAGGGAGTATAGACTGCGGATATCCTTGTTAATAAATTATTATGATGATGCACTCCATCTCCTTACAAGTCTGGTTAGATGTATAGGCCTATAGTGACCACAGTCTGTAGGGGGGTCCTTCCTTGGGAGTAGAATGACTATAGTAATTGTCCATACCACAAGCACAAACCCAGTAGAGAGGCTGAAAATGAAAAGGTTTAGTAGTGAGTCTATAAGGCAGTGCTTGGTGTTAACAAGAATGAAATTTGGCACACTTTCTGAACCCATGGAGCTAGTCCTTTGTAAGTCTCCTCAGTACTTGCTTGAAGGGGGTCTGGGGAGAATGCTAATATGGAGAGGAAAATCAGGGGGAAATAAAGACTGAAGGTCAGAGCTAAATTTATCTGCTAATACGCTGGCTATGTCCTCAGGTGATGAACATGAGTTATGTATTAACCAAGTGCATTGCTGGGTATCATTTCTAATATTTTTAACATAGCTATAAAATGCTTTGAGGTTGACAATTTTAAGTTCATACTTATGTTTGTAGGATTTGATTTCACTGCTAAGTTCTCTGTTTATCTTTTTGAGTCTACTTTCAGACATTGCGTATTTAGCTAAGTCTTACTGACAATAAGTTTGTTTTCCTTTTATTGTCGTTTGTTTATACCACAATTCTACAACAGAGGTTTATTCCTGAATTTAAGTGTTGTATTTGTGTCTGATGGGAACCGATATCTCAATACAAGATTTAAGGTGAGCATAAAAACAGCTATGATGTAGCAAGACAGAGTCATCAAAGAGAAGGGATACTTAAATTTATCAGGTCATCAGCAAGATGTAATAAATGTACTCTTGAATAACCTCTACAGGCAGAAGGGTCAGATGGTAGGTCAGGTTTAGCACTCATTGCAAATAATACCAGTGATAGAGAAACTAAGTGCAAAAACATAATGGAGTTGTATTGGTGAGCACTAGATCATGTATTTTTCAGCATCAAGTTGGAATGTGAACTAGCTGATAAAAGGATATGGCAGTTATGAAATCTAGGAAGCACTAATTTATACTTCTCTGATATCAAGGACACTTATTTGTGGTAGCACATGTTACCCAGTTAATGGAAGGATAGTTAAAATCTCCCGGGAGAATAGTAACTGGCTCAATGGGGAGGGACTACAGTTAGATTACATATGTCTTTTGGGCTGCAGGTGACATGGAGGGGGTACACTAGCTGGCTATGACATAGTATAGAATTTTGATGGTAAGCAGGATATGGAAGAGAGGAAGATCATTGTCTTGCTTGGAATCTTGATGTTATTTTGCTTCTGAAGAATATGGCCACGTCACCACCATCAACAAATTCATTTTCAGCGGTGGGTCTGAATGAGAAGCAGTAAATGAAACCCAGTGCTGAGGGTGTGCTATCACTATAATGAAAACATGCTTCAGTAAAAATGCTGACATCTATATTTTTGAGGATTAGGAAGGCCTGTCTTCAATATTCAGTACTTCTGTTTGCATAAATGATTTTGTACTAGTAAACATTTGATTATTTACTAAGACTTACTAGTATCTGATGCTCTGTCAATTTTTATCAGTATTACATGTCTAAATAAGTTATACCTTGTTTGCTCTATTCTTTACTTGTCTTAGTTTACACCCAGTTTACGGGTGAAATGAGTCATCTACAATCAGTCCACTATCCAATTACTAATCAATTAATAACTATATCAAGAATTAAATAAATACAGTTTCCAAAAAGTGCAAAGAAAGTGATTACAGAATAGGCTTGTATCCACATTCCAACATCTACCATATTAGCAAGCCTGTACTGTATGAAGGTTTATCTAGCTCTTTTAGCAAGTTGCCATTCATAAGTACTTATATGTTATAACACTGTTTTGGTTCTGGACCAAAAATGAGTGGTATGAGCTGAAGTATGCCTCAGTCTAAAAACCTGTCTTAAGCAGTCTGTCCATGTTCAAAAGGGATTATTTACAATGGAAATTTAAAAGTTATTTTGTCAAAACTGGGGAATAATATAAAAGTGAGGGAATTTCATCACTTCAATTTTGACTTTCCACAGGCCTCCGTAAACATAAAGTGCTCCATCTCAGAGAGGTCCAGAACAAAACAGTACTTATAGTTTCAATCTCTTTATTCAACCAAGTGTTCAAAAAAATTCCACAAGCTTTTATTCAACCAAGTGTTCAAAAAAATTCCACAAGCTTTTCTTCAACTTAAATGAACAGAAACAAACAGCACTTACGATATTTTCTGTGCCTAATATAAGCAGGTACTTGCATCCTTTCACAAGACTTTGTATAACATGCAGTGTAACACCTTTCCCCCTTCTACTTGCAGGGATATGCTCCAAATATCTATTTATAGGGACACCTTTAATTTACTCTTGCTGCTCCATGCAGACTCCACTTGGCTTCCTCTCTCAACTAAAGAATCAAGAATCTGATATTAGAAAAGACAGTGACCTACACTGAGCTCCTTAGTCACATGATTCCAATTAACTTACTGGTTTTCTTTCAATCCCCCCACCCCCACCCGTTAAATGGCAAACCCACCTTTAATACAGTAACCAAGGTGTTTTTCCCTGGTTTAGCAATCACAATGTCACACAACCCCACTCACCAGCCCCAGCAGAGAATCATTAGTCCAAGATCCACTAGATGGCTACAGGCCTCAGGCAGCCCATCCACATTTAAATGACTGCAGCTAGGCTGGTAGACTACCTTAACATTAAAACCATAGGTTCATAGGTAAGTACTAGGTTAACTGCCCTTGCGAACCATTTTAAGCCTAGACAATTTCTTTTTTGTGCTCAAATTAACCAATCCCATTTGGTTAGAGATTGCCCTTATTCTATGGTCAATAATTACATATTACCCCTAATGAGAATAAATGGGATCTTACCATAGATAATTTGAGGGGACCCATGCATGGGCTAAAGCATTTAGGAGCTACAGGGGACAGTCCTAGGGTAAGTTTTTTTGTTTCCCATCCACTGATCCAAGTTGCACTAGAAGGATGAACTTTGTTTTGTGTGGATGTGGAGCCTGTCCTAGAGCAGTGGTATTCAATGCAAGATATACATGTCCCTCCAAACCATTCTGTTGATGATGCAGAAGAGGCATAGATCTCTAGACCAAGTATTTCTGATGCCATTTGACTTGCTGATGTGCAGTAAATCCATCAGTACTGAGTCAGAGAATGATTTGTATGCCAGACACAGGTGACCTAAGTTGGTAGGATACAGATTATAGTGACAGTGCTTTGAGTTGGTCCATGTAGGACAAGCTGTCTAGGACATGGATCCTTTTAGCAAGGTACCTCTGTGGGTGTTCCAGTTGTTGCATGTGTCTGAACAGATATATGCCAAAGGGAGGCATTACACTCAATGACTGGCTTAATGAGGGTTAAGCAAAGGGAGATAATGTCATCCCTAGATTTAGACACAATCCCTTTGCTTATAAAGCTGTGTAAAGTATAAGGACTAGCATACAACAATGGATACATATTGGCAAATGGTGGGTCACTGTTCATACAAGTTCCCAAATCCCAAACAACTGGGTTAGTTCTTAGGGGCATACTGTCAGGGTGGTAGTTCCATGAGATAGATGACTTTCCAAAGGATACAATAATGCATTTTTGGCATTTAGTTTTAGTCCACAATTTTGGCACCAGTTATTTATTTGGACAAAACTTCCTGCAGGTTAGCTAAGTCATTTGTGTATTCAATGACTGCTCCTAGCTTGCAGTCACCTGCAAACTTGGTCAGAGCCCTTTCGTATTGGCTTTTACTTCAGAAAAGTAAAAGACAAACAGGAAATATCCTAACACAGAACCTTGGGGGACTCCACTGGTGACTGCACTCTTTGTGGAGGCAACTTCCCCTATTTTACTTCCTGCGTCCTATCTGTGATTCAGTTGGTAATTCAGCAGGTGATATGGGTTTATTCCCACTTTATTTAGCTTTTCTACTCTGCCTGAGTAGGAATTGTGTCAAAAGCTTTGGCCAGGTCAAGGTATGTGGTATGTACCATTTTGCCTTCACCCTTTTGCTTTGGTGACCTTTTCAAAAAAATCCACCAGGTTGAGTATGCATGACTTGCCTTTGATGAATCCAAATTGAGATGGGGTCCAGTGTCTGGAGCTTCAATATGTTCTTATTGATTAGTTCTATGATACGTCTTTCCATGGCTTTGCATATGAGGTTGGTCAGACTTATGAGTCTGTAATTGCCTGGGTCTGGTGAAGGTCTTCCCTTATGCAGGGCAATAAGTAGCTGTTCTCCATTCACTTGGTACAAAACCTATATGGAGACTGAGATTGAACAGTGTTGTTAGGGGTGTGGCTAAATCATGCTTCATGCTATTTAAGATGCATCCAAAGATATTGTCAGGACCCACTGATGCATTATTTTTAACTTTTGTTAGCAATAGGACTTGGTCTTGTGTAAAAGCAAGCCAGTTTCAGGTATATTTTGAGGGACCGATAGATGGAAGGGGGAGTAAAGTTAATGATAAATTTATCAGCCAGCAACTTTGTTACATCTTCATCCTCAGTGTAGGTAACATCTTTCACAATCAGCTCAGCACATTGCTGCATTGTGCTTTTGAGATTATGAACGTAACAAAAACTGTCTTGTGACTGTCTTTGGCTTGAGTAGCTATTTTAGTCTCAGGCATGGACAGTCACAGTTTTTTGGGGGTTTTTATTGCTGGTACAACCGCTCTAATGGACATGGTCCATAATTAGTATAAATACTCTTCCTATTAAGTAAGACTACTTTAATCACTAAATAGCATTTTCAGCATTGCCATGCATTTGCTGAATTAGGAAATTGGATATTTGCCCCTTTATATAACTTCAAGCAAAGCTCCACAGTCAGCTGCTTCCTAGTAACTTCCTAACCTTATTTTCCCTAATTAATCCCTGTTATAGGGTAACCCTAACTGTACTAGAACCGACAGGAAGTTTTTCATTAGACTAGCAGTCACAATGTCACAGTGGTTACATTTGCCGAGTTTTGATGGTAAATTAGGTATACAGGATGAAGTTCCGCCAACAAAATGGTCTTGTTTTTGTAAGAAAATCTGGCACAAGCCAAGCCCACAAACAGAAAAAGGCCTAACTATTCTCCAGTCAATCCAGGTTTGAACAGCAGCCGTGGTACTAGAGGAGCATACCAGGGTGGCATGGAAGTGAACGGTCAATGTTAGCTCACCCATTCTGGGGGAGACAGCAGTTCAAGTTCCACTGCTTGGACATCACCTGAAAGATGGGTAGTTGACAGTCACATGCCAATTAAGTGAAAAAAGTGCAACACTCATTAGGGGTGCAAAACAGAAAGGATACTTATTCAAATATCCACTTTCAGGATAACATGACATTGAGGAAATGGAAAAGGGAGATGGGGAAAAAATATACCCTCAGCAGGCATCTAGGATGATGATGTACCAGGAACCCCTCTCATGTCCCCTATCAGATGGCTGAAGTGTACCTAACTGAGGAAGGGCAGGCCTCAATCCAGCAGTCAAGTTGGTAGGGGAGGAAACTGTACAACTACAAACGGTCAAAGTGTAACTAGACAATGTACAATTTGGAAAGGAGATTCAGCAGGTAGTTGGTCCAAAGTAAAAATGCATCAAAACAGTTAAAAATAAAAAAAAAAAGCAATGAGGCAATATTCTAATGTTGAAACAGGTCTCAAATGTGAGAGTGGTATCACACTGCTCAGCAGTTCTGAAGGAGTTAGCCAAACAGAGGTCAGGAAGTGGCATCAAAGAAGCAAGGTGTGTACTGTTTGGCCACAACAACTGCTGAACAACACGGTGCCCTGCTACACGACCTGCTGATTAAAGCCACTAGGGTAAGTCTCAACAGAGAAGGGAGAGCAAGAATGATGGAGCTTGCTGGAAGGAGGACTGGAAATGAGACATGG
This sequence comes from Protopterus annectens, assembly GCF_019279795.1. Taxonomy (NCBI): domain Eukaryota; kingdom Metazoa; phylum Chordata; order Ceratodontiformes; family Protopteridae; genus Protopterus; species Protopterus annectens. The sequence continues at coordinate 1,091,376,759 of NC_056741.1, forward strand.
TGAGCTTAGAAAAGTTTAAGCCCAATAGAATTCCCTAAAGTAGCATGGGATTGGCAGGATATGGGAGTCACAGGCAGCAAAGGCAGATGCAACCAGAACATTACTGGAAGTTCGGAGATAAGACACTAACGTGCCTTTAGAAGACAGATGTGAGTACAAGAGTTTTAAATAGTCACAAACTGTAAGCCTAAGAAACTTCATCATTGCTTAGCTACAGAAGTGACTACATCAAGATAAAATGTCTAGCAAGGCTAGCTCAACCATGCAGAAGACTTGGCCTTGACTGCCTTCCAGATGACCAAAGGTTAAGCAGTGGTCTCAGCTGTCAAAGAAGACACACATGAAGGTATGGAAAGCAACAATAGTAGTTCGCTCATTCTTTCAAGTAGGAAGGAGTTGGCAGAGTCCTGCCACAGACATGGCATGTGGGAAAATGTTTGGAAGTGCACCTCCAAAAAGTACAAAAGCTCAGCAAAATCAACACTGCATACATTAAACGACTAAAAGAAGAAAGATGTTCGGCATATAACAGCATCTATTTTTGGGGTGGTGACAACACTCCTCAGCTCTTCCCCGCTATCAGTAACTTTCAGCACTAAGAAAGGGAGATGAATAAATGAATAAGTGCAATGCAGAACAGGTGATTGGGGGCCACAAGGCGAAAGGAGCTCAAAAATGTTATTTAAAAATCATTCTAAATTAATGTTGTGGAGGCAAAACTGTAGAAGGATGACAGAAGACAGCCAACACGCAAAAAATGCAGAATGATGATCTCATTCACACAGAGATTTTATTTGGATGCAAAAGCAGGATTATTTACAAGATACCGTGAAACAGCAAAAACTTTCAAGGGGTGAGAGTATACTAATGTTCTTCCATTAATGAACAGGTTAAATGAGAAGAAAAGTAACCAGAAGAGGAGGAGGAGAAGTCAGAGAAAAAAGTAAATTAAGCATCAATTTCTGAGCTTTACCAACTCTAAAACATAGGGGGTTGTTAGATGGGTCAGTACATTACTAGACCAAGCTATTATACCAAGTCAGCATGAAAATAGAGGTGATTAAAACCTAATGGTTACCTGATGGAATACAGTTTTTTTTGTTTGTTTGCTATGGCATCTGTGGGGTCATTAAGTATAAAGCTGGTTGGTATTCATCCACTGTAAAAGGTAACACACAGAGTGATACTATGAAGACTTTTCCAGACAGAAATATGCTGACAGGCTGGGTATGGGTTGCCCTCTTAAAACTGGATCTGCTATGGCCACACACTCTAAGAGACTTGGAGAACTTAAGGGATGTTTAATGCATGTATGAATTACTCATTCAGAACTGCTTCTTACATGGCAGCATTCTGCGACAGATTTTGTACATTTGAGCCAATGCAGCCATAAAAGAGCTACAGAGTCATTGTAGCTTTAGCTGATGATAATACCATGCAAGTAAAGACACTATAAAGGTAATTAACAAAGCAAGACAGACAGACAAGACAATGGTATAAGAAGTACAAACTATAAATTGGTCTGATGGCATATTATCACACCAAGTTTTGTCAAAGTTAGGATTATTTTAAAATCTTAGTTTATGCTGAATTCAAGATTTTTCAACAGCTGTAAAATCTCTGCTTTCAGTTGTGTTTTTCTCATTATCTGCATGTCTATGAAGAATTGATGCTTGGACACAATTTCCAACCGTCGCTTGTACCAGAACTGACTGGATTATGCAGCAACAGCTTGGTGGTTACTGCTGCTGTCCCACTTGTGAGGATACGGGACAACCCAGCATGGCGGTATTAGAGCATTGTTCCTTACTGGCAAGTGATTTTTAAGTAGAAGTCAAGATTTGGAGTAAATGTAAAATGTCACCTTTCAGGTGTGTGTGTGTGTGTGTATATATGTTTGAGGAATCAATTCATCACAACGGTCAGATCAGAAAGCAACAGAATGAAGTTTACTGTTGTATTCCCCAGCTGGGATGACATGATTGTCACCCATACACACAGAGATGCAGTTTGGAAGATGACCTTAAAACCTCTGCAAGACAGCCAACTTCCAGAAAACTCATTCTCAATTCCTCTACAGCAAATGCAGTAATTTTTGGAACCGTTCAAAAACTAACTAGCTCCTAATGACTGGAACACGTTGAAATAATGCACCCTTTCAATTACAAGAAGTATGGTTAGATCACAGCCTCAACTTCCAACTAATTCCAGGATCCATACTTTACAAGTTCTTAAAGACAAAATCATTTAATTATGAAAAAGGAAAATTCCTAGTTAAGGAAATAACTTAGCCTCTACTCAACCCTGAAAATCCCTCTGAAATGCATTTTTACAAAATGACTCCACTTACCAAAGCTTCTCCATTCTAGGGCCCAAAGATTAAAAATCCATTCTGCCAGTTATCAGAAAGGTAAATAACTACTCAAAATTCAGAGAAACCTTAATAGTTATACGGCATGCAGGGATAAATCCCTGACACTACCAAAGTTGACCCAAGTACGACTCGGAGCTCAGGTACTTGTAGTAGAAGTCAAGATTTTGAGTAACTGTAAAATGTTAGCCAGGTTGTTCATTCTGGGTTGAGGGGGGTAGCTCTGTCTCACAACATGAGTGAATTCTAGCAGAAGTACAGAAACATTCATCCAATGAAGTTCCTAGCCAGCCAAGGTTGCAGTTCCACAGTACAGTCACACTAGGTAGCTGAAGAGGAAAAAATAGCATGCAAAGGCATTCTTCTCCTTGGCAGATAGTGACTGTGCCTTCAGAGGAGTTGTGGTTAGGGGAAGGGTATGTTCCCATGAGGACAGAAAAAGGCTCCACCCCACTCCCCAATTAGACCAACAACAAGCTGGCCTGCAGCCCTACCATCAGACTCTCACCACAGAATGCAGCTGATGGGGATTTTCCAAGCAGGAAAAATTGGTCCTTGGAGCGCTCACCTAGCCTGGAAATACCTGGTTCTTGTTCTGATGGAATAATGTGCCAATCTGGCAAAGGTACAGGGTGCCACCAGGCAAGGTCTTGAGGAGGCGGAGCAGTGGGAAAACACAGAAAAGTTTCCAAGCAAACCTTAAAACCTGCTTAAAAGAGGCTGCTAGCTACACGCATTTCAAGGACACTAGATTAATGCTAGGATACCTACACATCCCTTTTAAGTACAAAGGCAACAGGAAAGTGGTCTGGAAATTGCAAATGATGCTTAGTTCTTTGTAAATAACCAACTTTGTACATGAAACTTCTCAGTCACTACTACTATATCATAACCTCCCTTTACCTTCCAAGCCTACTACTATAGACTTTATAAGTAACATACTTTTGTATATCCCCACCTTCCTTTTCTTCTCACTTTACACTTATTTCTTCAGTTTCTTCCAACTATACTGTATATATGATTACATTAAACATGCCACTTTACTCACTGTTTACTGCAATGCCACATTTCAATGCTGTCTGGCCCAATCTGGAGCAATGAGGATGTCCTTTGGTCTCTTCTCCCTTATTTTGATCAGAACCTTGGGAATAAGGGGCAGAAGAGGGTATGCGTACACAAAGAGGGAGTTCCAGGGGAAGGCATCCACATTCCACACTAGAAGGTGATACTCCCTGGTACAGAAATTTTGCAGCTGGTGGTTGAGGTGCGAGGCAAAGAGATCCACTTCCAGAGTCCCCCACTCCTGAGTGATTTGCAGAAAGATTTCCCTGTGGAGCTCCCATTCGTGGGGGTCCAGTAAGTTCCTGCTTAGGTGGGCTGCCAGTGTGTTGCTGATCCCTGGTAGGTACTGGGCAATTAGGTGTAGCCCCATGGAGGTGGCTGTAAGCCAGAGGCTCATGGCTAACCTGCACAGGGGGTAAGATTGGGGTGCCCCCCTGCTTGTTGATATACCACATCACTGTGGTGTTGTCTGTTTTTATATGGAGAACCCCTGGCCTGAGATGCAGTTTGAAGGATGTCAGAGCCTTTTGCACTGCCATCATTTCTTTCTGACTGATGTGCAAGTGAAGTTGCTGGGCATCCCAAAGGCCTTGGGTGCACCTGCCTGCTAGGTGAGCGCCTCAAGCAATGTCTGAGGCGTCGGTGGTGATGGTCTGGCTGGAAGGGTGTAGTATGAAGGGAAGACCCTTGTTCATGGCACAGACCTCTGCCCACCAGAGAAACTCGGCCCTTATACATGGGATCAGAGGGAGGGTGGTCTCTAGGGAATGAGTGCTGACACCAAAGGTTCTTTAAATAGCGAAATGGATAAGAAGGATGCAAGATGCCATGTATCCCAGGGTTTGCAGTAACTTCCTCGCAGTGAGGTGACTTCTGGAAGCCAGCTGGGTAAAGTAGAGGCGCAGATCTGCTTTTTTGGGGATAGGAAGGCCATTTGGGATGCAGTGTCTGGCATAGCTCCCAGGAAAATGATTTTCCTGGTGGGATTTTGTTTTGATTTCTTCTCACTGATGGTGAACCCTAGGGAAGTTAGGAGTGATTTGACAAAGAGAAGGTACTGGAGCAGCCTTTCTGGAACAGCCTTTCTTTTCACTCTGCCTGAATGAGGCAGTCATCCAGGTAAGGGTAAATCTGTATACTTCTCTATCTGCAGAATGCTACAGCAAGGGCCAAGCATTTAGTGAATACTCTGGGAGCAGTAGATAAGCCAAAGGGCAGCGCAGAGAACTGAAAGTGTTGAGAGCCTGCTCTGAAGCACAGGAATTTTCTGCACAATTCCCTGATGGGGATGTGGAGGTACGCATCTTTTAGGTCTAGTGTCACTAGCCAGGCATTTTTTGTTAGCATAGGCAGCAGGTGCTGCAAAGTTAGCATTTTGAATCTGGGGACCACCAGGGAGGTGTTCAGTTTGGACAGATCCAGGATGGGGCACCAAGTGTACTTTTTTCTGGGAACAAGGAATAGTCTGGAATAAAAACCTTTTCCTGTCTGACCTAGGGGGACAGGTTCTACTGCCTCCTGGGACAGGAGAGTTTGGACCTGTTTCAATGCCTCTGCCCACTGGTTTTGGGGTAGGTCTGGGTACCCTCTATGAATTGGGAGTTTGCTGAAAGAGAATTTGTATCCCTGAGAAATGATCTTTAAGACCCATTGGTCCTTTGTTACAGAAACCCAATTGTCTTTGAAGAGGGTGAGCCTTCCTCCTAGTTTCTGATGAGTGAAGGGAGGGCAGACGGTGGAGGGGGAGTCATTGTGAGTGTTTGCCATAGAAGGTTGGCTTAGAACTCCCTGCCTTAGAGACGGACGTGGTACATTGTTTGCTTCCTTGCTGGCCCTGGGATAGGGTCCTGGATGGCCTGTCCCTGTAGGGCTTACCTTGATCTTTTCCTAGACTGTGGGAAGTCTGGAGATTCCCACTGAAAATGTTCCCTGAGGGAGTGAAGGGCTTCCCCAAATGAGAGGTCCTCTGGAGGGGAGACAAAAGGGATGGATTCCTCTGCATCTGAATCCTCATAAGCAGTTAAGGGATGTTGTTCCTCTTCAAAAGCTGAATAATCAGATTCCTCAGACTCTTGGTCTGTCATAATTTCTGGAGAAGGATGCCTTTTCCTTTTAGGAGTAGGGGCCTGAGTACCTCGGATAAGGGAGATGAGATCCTCCACCATTTTACACATTTGTGCTTGGAGTGGGGGAGCAGTAGCAAGATGGTGACTAGAAGCAGATTTCCTAGGGGTGGCCTGGCTTCTAGGCCTGAGAGAATCCGTCAATCTCAGAGAAGCGGTAGTCGGACGTGAAGACATCGTTTTTTGTCTAGATTCGGTAGTACAAAAGGTCTCCTCAGAAGCTGGTGCCTGCGTCGTGGCTAAGGACCCAACCGAGGCACAGACAGCCAAAGGCTCGGAAGACGAAGTAGATTTCTGCGGCATACCGGACTCCGAAAGGGTCTCGGCAGAGGCCTGTATAGATATCGAAATCGGGCATCAGGGGCTGCGAAAGCGCCTCACTGAATTCCGGAGAACTGATGACCTGCTTAGTGGTAGTGTCATCGGAAGGCTTAACCTTGTGTAGTCTATCTATATCTTTACCTCTACTTTTTTTTGGAATGTCCATCTGTGTACCCTCTCCATATCGGAATTTGAAGATGGAACACAAAAATAATTGTCTACAAAACGAGCTCTACAGTGAATGGTTCTTGCATTAAAGAGGGCACAGAACCGGCAACGGGGGACGTCGTGGTCTGGGCCTAAGCAAGTGATACAGTAAGAATGAAAGTCTCAGTGTGGGATCTGCTTTCCACAGGCGAGACAATTGTTAACTTTTTCGGACATTTGTTAGTGCAAGAAAAAAGGGCCCCCAATGGGGTACTTAGCTTTAGACGTTTTCTGCTGAAATTCAACTTCTCGTAGTGACCGACCAGCACTCATACGAACTGCTTCTGCTACGGGCTCCACGGCAAGAAATACTGATATAATGACATCAACTGCCTTGCTTTATAGCGCTGATGACCTGACGTCAGACTACAGGTGCCGGCAGCTGGCGCAATAAAATACTGACTCTGGTATTCGGTCCGACCGAGGGCTACCACAGCAGGGATAACCCCACAGGTGATGACTGCAACAGTGAAACATGAAGAACATCCAAAGTTAACAGCACTCAGAGGTGCTTAACAAAAGTTTGTTTAGACTCTTTCTGACATCAGAAAGGTGCTTAAAATATTTTCATTTTTCCCCAAATTCAGAAGAGTAATCTTAGCTTTTCATGCATTACATTTGTATGGACATGCATAAATACACACACACGCACAACCTATAACATATGTAGTATACACACACACACAGATACAGATATAGAAACACACACAGATTATCGCAATTATGAACACTATTAAAATACATATATACCAATATGAGTTCATGTTCCTCTGCAATGTCTTCTTTCAGCTCAAGTTCTGCTCCAACTTCAAAATCCATTTCTGTCGTAATGGCTTCCTAAAATAAATTTAAAAAAAAGTACGACTGTGTAAGAAAATCTCAATAACAGCACACTTTCGAGGAAAGGCCAGTGCAAGTGCAAATTAGAACATTAAGATTTACTCATAAAAGTTGTTTTGATGGCCCAGCCATTTTTCTCAACAGTCCCCAACATAGGGTCAACAGTGATTCCATATGTAACGCATGCTTGCATAACCCTCCATCAATTCTTTGAGGATAATAATGCCCTGCACGAATATATGCTTAAATTTATCATTAGTAAACAGCATTGGGACTTCCAAGATGGTTGCACACTGATCAACAGTTAAACTTTAGCTCTCTCAGTGTGAACACATAAACTGAACAGCAGCAGCCAATGATACTGTCAGCTTGAATAAAATTCAGTTACTGGCTAGTGAGCACACTGCCTAGATACCAGCAAAGAGGAACTTAAGAGAGCCTGGAAAAAAATCAACCAGAAAAGCTGAAGAGAAAATACTGACTAGGAAGAATCCTGCAGCTGTTCAACAAAAAGCAGTTCAAGCTTCAGCTTTGGTGCAAGACATGGCTTCCAGTAATCTAGAGAAAAAATAAATCAAACATGTTAGAGCGGATTAAAATAAATGAAGCACTGACGTGATATATGAAGTCAAATAATAAAAAGCTGAAAAAAATGGAAGACACTTTAAACAGCTATTCAGATGAACTGATAAACTGCAAAAATCAGAGGCTGAAATGAAGAAAAGCTGGCTTAGTATGAGACTGCTCAAGAAGAGCTGTTTCAAATAAATGGCAGACTTGGAGGATACAGCACGCAGGGAAAACCTGACATTTTCTACTGTACAGAGAAACTGGAATGAATGGACTGTATTAATTTTTATGAAATCACAGATAAGCAACTGGGACTGGTATTCCACACCAGGATTGGTTAATTGAAAAAGTACGTAATGTGTATGCTCTAAACCTGGCCACAAGAATGCAGTCAAGATATGCATTAGTACAGATGCAATCACACCAGCAGACAGAGTTGATCATGGCAAAACTAAGGTAGCAGGGCAAAGCATTAAAAATTGGAGATAGTAGAGTGTTTTGGGGAAATTGTTATTCACTGTGCACCAGGAAGAAGAGAAGGTTTTATCCCAGCAATCAGAGAATGTTATTTTTGTATACAAAATAGGCTAAGGAGGAAATATGAAAGTTTATTCAACAAGGGGTTGGCCACCTGGCAGATGGGGACTCTGCTTCTCATTCTTCTGATAATAAAGCTGATAGAGATACTTTGCTGGTGAAGCCTTTTCTAATGGTCTAAAGGAAAATGCTTGGGAGACAGAAAAAAGCACAGGAGCCAACTGGAGGAATCAGGACTGCCTTGGATTTGAACCACTGTCTGGGGCTGGGAGATGGTGATGAACAGGAAGAGGACCAGCAACACTGACATTGGTGAATGGATGTGGGACTATGAAGCATCAATCACATTTGTGAGGTATAATTTTACAAGAAAAAGTGGAAAGATTAGAATTTTGTTGACTTTGCTAAACATATGCGGGAATGGAACCCATATGCCCCTCTTTGTGTCATTAATGTTTGAAGGACACTAAGGGGAAGTAGAAAGAAAAAAGAAAACTAAATGTAAATACATTTTTTTCTTCTTAACAGTAGTTGCATAAAGTATTTCGTAATAAAAATTGCATGTTATATTGCAAAGCACTTTCAGTTAGTGTTGTATGCGATAAAGATACTAAAATAAAAAAGTCTTTTTTTTTTTTTTTAGTTTTAGGAAATGTGGGCATTACATATACATATATATATATATATATATATATATATATATATATATATACATACACATATATATATATATATATATATATATATGTGTGTGTGTGTGTGTGTATATATATATATATATATATATATATATATATATATATATATATATATATATATATATAAACACACACACACACACGTGTATACATAGACTTCCACGGTGGTGCAGCGGTAGCGTTGTTGCCTCACAGCAAGAGGTTCTCCTGTTCGATTCTCGGCTGGAGTGCGGGGAGTGCCTTCTGTGTGGAGTCTGCATATCCTCCCCACACTTGGGTGGGTGTTCGAAAGACATGCGTAAATGGGCATGCCTTCGTTGAACGTTGAGCTGGCACCTCGGCGTTCGTCAAAATCTACTGCCAATCATTAGCGGACCGGAGTTCCACTGTGGCGACCCCTAACCAGGAAAAGCCGAAAGACAACAACAACAAAGTAAAAAGAGAAAAAAGGCTGGACAAAAACATGTTTAAATTAACATGTTGTAATCTTGAGTTTTTGAAGTGGGGGGATGAGGTGTAAAAGTGTACACATTATAATACATATAGAGTTGGATATGTTCTGCCTTACTTTTGCAAAGGTGAATGCCTCAATTAAGGCCCTTGGCTTAATCCAATAACACTTTTTTGTGAAAGCAAGTAAATAAGAAGACACTGAATGTAATGAAAAGTTTCCCTTCAGCAAATAAATGCTCAGTGTAAGGTGGGGCTTGTAGATGAGTGCAGCGGTACATTTAATACCTGTGTTTCCATGAAGACAAGCTGACTATAGAGGGAAGCAATAAAAGCCAGGGCACTTTTTTTTAAGGCTAAAGGTTTATTTTTTTTCTGAAAGCATATAAAGCAGTTTTCCACATCTGAGAGGGGAATGAAGGCAAGACAAGAACAGACAGCAATTAATGCAACTAGGAGTATGTGTCTTAACATGGATAACCTTAATGTTAGGTTAAGTAATGCCTGTGTGTGGAGCTGTTGATCAGGACAATTGTTCCAATCAGGAGGGTTAAATTTCATTACTGAAGATGTACATAGTTTTGTGGGTTTGTTTTAAGTTAACGGGGCATTCTGGGGTTGTGTTTCTTTCAGGGTTTTGATTTAAACAAAAAGTCTTGTAAAATGTGGCATAGGTTCAAATGGAGATGACAACAAATGATTGTAAAAAAGATTAACCTGCTGTTAACCAACCATTTTTTTGATAATAAATCCAGAGCACAAAAACTTTTGGAACAACTTAGGCAATAGAAAGTAGAAAGGGTTGTTGCAAAATTTAGGGAGCCTATAGTAAGAAAAGTAACCAGAGATCCTATGGAAGTATTAGAGAAATTTTGGAAATTTTATGAGAACTGGCATAAAGCAGAGGACTGGGGAAACTAAGAAAAAGCACAAACGGAAATATTTATGGAAGCCTTAACTACGCCATAGTTAGAGGAGGTCAACCCTCAACAACTAACAGTTAAGACAGGATGAGAAGAGATAAAAATGGCGACGTACAACCAATCTGCAGGAAAATCTCCAGGAATAAATGGCATTCCTGTGTAAGTTTGGAATCTAGGAGGGTAGAAAGTAATAAAGATTTGGAAGTTTTTAACAATATTTTAAAAAGGAGCGGAAGCACCAACATCCTGAAAGAAAACTTTGGTGGCTGTAATACCTGAAGAAAGTAAAGACACATCAGACCCAACTTCATATAGGCCCATTTCAATTTTAAACCAAAGTGTTTAAAGTGTTTATCTCTGTAATTACTAAAAGAATGGCAAAGTTATTACTAAAAGTGATGGATATGGATCAATGTGCTTTTGTGGAGGGGAAGTAAACATTTGACAACATTAACAGAACACTGATGACCCAGAGGGAAGCAGAATGTACGAAAATGCCACTGCTGTTGCTGGGTCCTGATGCAGAGAAAGCATTCAACACAGTAAGTTAGGATTTTATGTGTACAGCAATGGAAGCATTTGCATTCCCTGATGCACTAATAACAGTAATTAGGATATATGAGGGATCAGAGACAAAAATTAAAGTGTGAGGGGTCCTCTTTGATAAGTTGTGCCTGAACACAGAAACCACACAGGGGTGCCTTCTTTGCTCTTCGTTATTTGCATTATATTTAGAGCCAGTGGCAAGACAAATATTGACTCAAAAATTCAAGGATATAACTGATGCGGTAATTAAGAAACGTTGGCTTTATTTGCACATGACATTATTTTGTACAACCAGAAAAGGACATATCAGTGTTGCTGAACATTCTGAGAATGCTTCAGTTTTTGGGGAGATATAAAATTAATGAAGACAAAGTCTACAGCTTTTAACTATGCACCCACACATGAAATGATTCAGCAATACCCACATTTATGGCAACAGAATAAAATTAAGTATTAAGGACAATGGGTCAAAAGGAATTCTGTTAGGGCATCTACGGATCTGTGAGAAGAAATTAAACAAAATTTAAAGTCTGAAAAACTGGAAGCTCTTGTTTACGGATATGGATAGAAAAATGCAAGTAGTGAAAATGTTTTTAGTCCCTTTACATGTCAGGCATATTTTATCAACCAGAGAAGTTGTGGACAGGAAATTATAAAAAAAGATGAAGGACTTTATCTGGGAGGGGAAGAGAACAAGGGTCAAGTGGGATGCGTTGATCCTTCCAACAGAACTAGGCAGCTTATGATTACCTGATTTGATGGTATATTTTACAGCTACACAGTTAAAGGAAAACTCAAACTGTAGAATTAAAAAAAAAATCAGTTTTTTTTTCACTCTGTTTCCTGACCTATTTTAACACCTCAAAATCACTCTAAGTGCTGTATTTGTAGTTTTAGCCTGTTTTCCACAACACGGCTACGAATGGGGCTTGCTGTATCAACATGATCTTGTTCTCCCTCAACTCTCTCTTTCCCATAATGCTTTTCAGGACTCGTGCCAGACATAAGAAAGTAACATTGAATTCCCATGCCATTGGCATATAATGGGATTTATGAGAGTCACTGTTATTTTAAACTTATTAAAATTTTAATACTTTAAAAACTAAGCCAACACAAGAATGGAGAGTGGTGATTCTGCCTATAGGGATAATTGCAATTAAGAGTACAGAGAACAGGCAAGAGGGGGCTGGAATTTACTACAGAAAACTGGCAAAGGAATCAAGGTACTGGGAGCAAATAACTAGAGAGGGAAAGGTAACAGAATGGAAAGAGGCTAAGAAAGATATTTGGACTGCAGTCTAGAGACTGCCTTCCATATCATGGAATGGTATCAGCATAGGCACACAGAAAGAGATAAGGGAATCCTAAGTGAAAGATCTGCTATAGTATAGTTTTTAGTTGAATCTAGAATATAATCTCCTGTTAAAAAGGATAGTTAGTAAGGCATATAAAATATGAATGATAAAAAAGTTATGTATTCAACATAAAATTTCATCTGGAGTTGTTGCTTTTTATTCGTCTTCAACCTGTGGGAATACAGATCCAGTACAGATCTTACTCGGCCGCCTTTTCCAGCATCAGATCCAAGCTCCAAGCTCCTCCCCTACCCATAATACCCCTGTCTCCCTCTTCCCCTTAGATCAAGTTTGCTGCAGACAGTAGCACCCCAACCTAATATGCCTAAAACCTGGCATTAGCACCCATTAGCTCAATAAGGAAGAAAAAGGTTTGCCAGAGTAGGGGCTATGCCTCCTCCATCAGGTTCCACTACACAGCTCACATAAGGCAGGAGGGAGGAATGGTTGAAGACAAATGAAAAGCAACAACTCAGATGGAACTTTATGGTGAGCACATAACTTTTTTATCTGAAGTTGTTTTCATTTGACCTTCAACCTGTGGGACATAGTTTCTAGCTACCAAACAGCCCTGTGAGGTCCTCATGGAAGGATATTCCGGAGTATGTCTGAGCCAAAAGATGCCCTCCCTCTGGAATGGAGATCCAATTTGTAATGAGAGATAAACATATGTGATGACTCCCAAGTAGCTGCAGAGCAAATGTCATCTAAGGAAACCCTTGATCAAAAGGCCGCAGAAGTAGCTACAGACCTGGTGGAATGCGCCATGACATGACCTGGTGGGGATAATCCTTTGACTTGATCGGCCAATGCAATGCACTGAGATCCATCGAGGAACAGTTACTTTTAATAAAGGCTTTCCTAACAAAGGCTTAGAAAAGGAAACAAAAAGCTGATCAGGGAGACTGATGACCTGGTTAATGTTGGACTCTGATGCCACCTTCGGAAGAAATGATGGATTCGTTCTTAATGAAACCCTGCCTTTATCAAACACCATATAAGGGGGCTTGACAGACAATGCCTGGATCTCTGATACTCTCTTGGCCGAGGTAATAGAGACCAGAAATGGCAGCTCCTGTCTTGGAAGATGGAAGTCGACTGCAGCTGCTGGTTCAAAAGGGGAGAAACCAAGGCTTGTAGTACTAGGGTAAGATCCTAAGGGAGCACTGGGTTCTTGACTGGAGGCCTAAGTAAAAAGGTACCTTTCAAAAAGGCTTTACAAAGCTTGGAAGAAGCCAAAGAAGCTGAATTCTCTCCTATGTGAAAGTTGGAGATCGCTGCCAATTTTATCATTACCATAGAAAAACTAGCACCATGATTAAAAAAATCTGTCAAAAACTCCAAAATAGCAAGTACTGGAGCAGTAAAAGGGTCCAGATCATGCAGAGAAGCCCATATGCAGAAACGTTTCCACTTACTGGAAATAAACCTTCCTGGTGGAAGACTTGTGAGCCACTAAAAAAATCTTCTTGACCGGAGAAGAAAGCCCGAGAGTCCTAACTATCAGTGGAACTGGAGCAGCCACGTTGTGAGCTTCAGACTGACCAAATCTGGGTGTGGGATCCCTGAGGGATGCATGATCAGATCCGGAACTGGATCTAGTGTCCAAAGGGGACACTGCATGAGACCACAGAGAGGGGAACCAAACCTGGCGAGGCCAGAAGGGGGTGATGAGGATCACTAAGCTCCCAAGCCATCCAGCTTTCTGAATGAATTTCAGAATTAGAGGGAATGGAGGAAAAAATACTGTAGACCGGAGGGCTAAGCATGAACTAGAGCATCTCTGGGGGACTCCCCAGGACAGGGGCTCACAGCAAAATACTCACTGCACTTCACATTGTAAGGATAGGCAAATAGATAGCAGCAAGGCTGACCCTACTTTAGAAAGATCTGTTCTGCTACTGAAGGATTCAGAGACCAGAAAACAGCCAGAGATTGTCCACTTCCACAATCTCATGGCTTCACAACAAAGGGGGTAAGACCTGGTCCCACCCTGTTTGTTGATGTACCAGACTACAGACATATTGTCTGTCGGGATGGCAATCGTCCCTTGGGGAAGATGGGCATGAACAGCTTGCAATGCTAACAGCACCGCCCTCATCTCCAGGATGCTGAAATGCATGTGGGTCTCCAGTAAAGACCACATGTCTTGGACTGTCCTTCCCATGCAATGCCCCCCCCCCCACCCATGCAGGGAGACATCTGTGGTCACCAGGGCGGGAAGAATAAATGGACGGCCCTGAAGGAGATCTGGGGACTGAAGCCACTGCAGAAGCAAATCCCAGCATGCTCAAGATAACCGAACCGGATGAGACAAAGGCAGGTCTAGCAAAAACCACTGAACCACCAGAGTCCACTGCAGAACCCTCGTGTTGAGGCGTGCCACTGGAATAAGGGTAATCATGGCCGCCATGGACCCCAACTCCCAAAGAACTGAATTTGCAGGGGGACACTGTATTTGAATAATGCAACTGACATGATGTCGGAGGGATAACAGTCTGTCCCGAGTTAGTAACACCTTGCTCTGAATATTATCTAAGTGAGCCCCAACGTAAATCGAGAACTTGAACTTATACCAATGGGACTTGTTGAGACTGACTGTTATGCCAAGGTGGTGAGCAGTCTTGAGAAGGAGATCCCTGGCTTGACAAAGTATATGCCTGGAGGGAGCAGAAAGGAGACAGTCATCCAGGTAGGGAAAGACCTGGAACCCCTGCAGCTGCAGGTGGGCCGCCACTACTGCCATCACTTTGGTGAACACCCTGGGGGCAGTATTGAGCCCAAAGGGGAATGCTCTGAACTGATAATGACTGGCTCCCTGCTGAAGCAGAGGAACCTCCGAGAATGTCTGTGCACCTTGATGTGATAGTACGCATCTTGGGAGGTCCACAGAGCACATCCAGTCGTTCATCTGCAGAAAGGGCAAAATGGATTGGAGCGTGACCATCCAAAACGTGACTTGGCAACTGACATGTTTAAAGTTGAAAGATCCAGGATAGGTCTTAAGTCCCCCATTTTCTTTGGCACTAAAAAGAACTTGGAATAGATGCCTAATCTGGATTGGTTTGGGGGGACGGGCTGGATGATTCACTTTTCAAGCAGCCTGAAAATGTCTACTGCTGCCTGCTTCTGTTGAGCGGGTGGGACATCCAGGAGATGTTTTGGGGGAACTGAGGGGCTGAAGGAAAGGGAATGAATATCCTCTGGATATTATCTGCAACACCCAATGACCATTTGTGATCGACTCCCAGGCCACTGGGTGAAGAGAAAGATGTCCCCCAACTGCCTCCACAGATGAGCAGTCATGAAACCGTTCACGGCTGCTGTGAGGGTCTGTCCAGGAAAGAGTCTCGAGACCCTTGGTTCCTCGGGCCCCCTCTTCCACGAGGGCGGCATCTATCATATCCCTCTCTGCCTCTGGGGAAGACAAACCCTGAACATCGTGGGAAAAACCCTATGACTTTCGGAACCACATATTCTTTGCCCCATGCTGATTCCTAGAAAAGGATCGCTGCAGCATTGAGAAGCAAATCCCAATGGCAGACAGGGTCTTCCCGTATTTCTCACACTGGACCAAAGTGTTTCGACGGTCTTACCAAAGAGGGTGGAACCGTCAAAGGGGGCCATTCGCAAATGACACCTTGAAGGGTTCTGAGAAAGCACAAAGCCAGAGCCAGGCGTGATGTGTGATGGCTACGCCTGTTCTTAACGCTCTAAAGGCACCTTCAGTCACATGTGACAGAAGCCTCATGGCAGTATTGGAAATGGCGGTAACGGTGGCCATATGGGAGGAGAACGCCTTCTTCTCCTCCGCCATGAACCCTGAGGCAGACTCTGCTACCACCTTGACCAGGTCCTGCTGCAGTCTGATGAATTGTGCCATGTAATTCAGCATACACAAAGCAAATGTGGCTGAGGTGTAGGTCTGCTTCCCAAAACAATCCATGGCCCACGACTCTCAAGTCTGCCAGATGGACTGAAGAACTCTCCTGAGCGAGTTCTTTCTTGCTGGCTGCCACAACCACAATGGCATCTACTGGGAATCCCTTTCACCAATGTTGCCTATTGGATGGGGCGATGAGAACTTTGTCCGGGCACTTGGAAATAGGCTCAACCATGTCCAGTTCCTTCCATGCCCTGGATGAAATGAGATCCATGAGAGGATCCACAGGAGGCCACACCCAGGAGGTAGAGGGTCCTTTGACAAATGCCTCCAGGAATACCGACTCGTCCAGGTTGGGTTTTTGGGTAGACCACCCTCCACACTGATGCAGGACTTCCATGAAGTCTCTGAAGGAAACATCCTCTGGGGGTGACCGGGGAAAACCCTCCCCTTCCTCCAAGTTGGTGTCTTCTGTGAGGGACTCCAGTAGGGAGTCCAAGTGCCTACTTTTGCACATATGTTTCCAAGGGAGCTCCTCATGGGGAGTTTCTGGAGAGGACTCGGAAACCTCAGGAAGCTCCCGGGGGGGAAACCCTTGGGTCGGAGTGATGACTGGCTGTCCCTGAGGGGGCAGGACAGCGGATTCCAGACCAGAAAGAGAGGTAGCCAGGATAGATTCCAAGGAAGACAGCATCAGGGGTCTAGACAGAGCTGAGAGAATCCTCTCCACCACATCGAAAGCCGAGAGTGAACAAACCCCAGCCGCAGAGAAGAGTAACACCAGATCCACTGCTCTCTGTGCTTAAGGGGGAGCTGTATCCGAGCCTCCAGGCACCAAAATTCCGAGTGGATTGGCAGACTCGGAAAACCTCGAAGCAGATACATTTCCCTCAGATCCAGTGCCAAGACTATGGCTCCCAGATACAGATGGTGCCGAAAGGGTCAGAGCCGAGCCATTCAGGGCAATGGTCTGCGTCAAGCTACCTGGGACCAACTACACCGACCCCCTGATGCCGGGAAACCTCGGACACGATGACTCCAAAACCAGGGATAGGCTCGAAGAAGAAGCAATGGGAAGGAAAGCAGAATGCATGTTCCCAGCCCTGGAGGGGGAGGGTCAGGCAAGATTCCCATCCGGATCTGGGTCCGGATAAACCTCTGCATCATCCTGTTCACCTTGGCTTCAGAAAGACTACAGGTGGACCGGGTGGAGGAAGCCACTGACCCAGGCCTGAAGTGGTGCCGAAGAGGCAGAAAGGGGCAACAGCCTGGGGAATGACCGACTCCAGCGAAAAGCACAGAGACTGGAGCCGAGGTGAGTCTTGTGAAGGATCTGACCAAGACTTGGCCAGAGCTCCCTTGAGGGAAGTGCGTTCAGGGGACCACTTTTTAGATCTGCCCCAGTCTTTTGGATGAGATTTCTCCCTGTCATTGGACTTCTTAGAGGGAGGCTAAGTCCCAGAAACTGGGGCGGAAGAAGAAGAGGGGGACCCACAGCCTCCAAAGGAAGGAGGCCCTTCAAAATCAGCGTGTTCCTCCTGTCGATCAATCCGCAGCAGTTGAAACCTGTGCAGATCAAACAGCAGCTCTCTAAATGCAGAATCCCTAAACATACCACGCACAAAGTGTGGCCATCAGAGGGGGGCAGCTTTTGGCCACACTCAGCACATTTCCTGAAGCCTGGTTTGGGTGGCTCCACCATGGCTAGAGGAAACGCGCACACACACACTAGAAAGGGAGAAGAGAAAAAGGCGGGAAGGGAAAGATGGAGATAAAGAGGAACTTTTTCTTTTTTAGAAATGACGCACTAGCGCAAAGGAGTAGGGTAAGTGAGGAAAGATAGTTATAGGGAGGATTAGAGAGTAAAAAAAAATGTACTTACAGAAAAAAAAGTTTAATACTGAGGAAGCTTGGAGCTATAAAACCACACTGCTGATTATCACGATCATCAAACGAGATCTGAGGGGAGGAGGGAGACAGGGGTATTACGGGTAGGGAGGAGCTTGCAGCTTGGATCTGATGCTGGAAAAGGCGGCTAAGTCGGATCCGTACCAGATCCGTATTCCCACAGGTTGAAGCTCAAATCAAAACAACAACTTCAGATCTACAGGAATCAATTACAGGAGGTTAGAAAAGACTGGGAGGACAGACTGGATAAGCAATTCACAAGGAAACAGTGGGAGGACATGGGTATGCCTCCCAAATATGTAACAACATCTAGAAGAGTTAAGATTTTGGTTTAGAAGTGTTTGCATAGGTATTTTTAATACCCCAAGCAGACACTAAAGAATTTTTCTCAGGTAGATGACAAATGATGGAGGTATAATGGGGAAGAAAAAGGTAAATGGAAACATGTTTTGGGAGTGCAGTGAGTTGCCAGACTTTAAAAATTCCCTACAGAGTACTGTGCCCAAAATATTGGGTGAGCAAATGGGTATAATTACGTCAAAAAACATAGATATATATTTTTTGAACTGAGATACACAGTCTGAATTACTTAGACATAGTTAATGCCTAGTAAAGTTTAATTCGGTGGCTGACAAAAAAGCAATTACTTGAAAATGGAACTCAAAGTCTAAACTAGCTGTATTTTTAAGAGATAAAAGAACTGGAATTGGGATCTTTAGAAACGGGTAGGAGCAAACTACATAGAAAAACATGGAAATTGTGGAGCAATACATGCGAATATTGTTTTTGAGGAGGTGAGAAGTTTAAGGAAAGGCAGGAATTGAACAGTTTATGTAATGTTGGATTGATGATAATTGTATAAAAAATGTATATGATGTATAATGTTTCCAACTGCAAACTTGTTAGCATGGTTTGTTCTTTTTTATATAAATGTATGTTTGTCTATGACTTAAGTGATAATTCAATAAAGATGTTAGAGAAAGAGAGAGAGAGACAGAAAGATACTGCCTTACTTCTGCATTGTATTAGTGGACTGCTCTCTCTTCAGTTACTAGAAAAAGTTACACACACCACAAATACTGAAAAAACCCTCTGGTTAGGCAATGTTAAAATCACAGAAGTGAAATTAGAACAGGTCTCAAAAAAATTAGAATTCTTCTTTATTCTCTCTGTTTATAGGTTCATAGATTAGTACTAGGCCAACTGCCCTTGTAGGCTATTTTAAGCCTAGCCAATTATCCCACGTGAGGAACAAACCCTGCACCTTGTGCCAGTAAGGTAAAACACCTTAACCGTTATGCCATCCTCCCACCCATCCATTATGCCAACCTCACACCCATGTTTAAACACATTTATGGTGCATTTCCCTTATACAAGTTTAAAACTGCTTATATATTTGATTTTATCAACTGCACTGTTAAATTTTACTCATTCCAATTAGTTTACTTCTTTAATTTTAAATGCTTGTGGCTAGTGACTCATTAGTTTAAGGGTATCTGCACTGGAATGGTACACAATAAAAACTCTTGGCTTTACCTTTCATAGGGTTACCGTTCAAGCTACTGCTACCATACAATTATTTAATGGATAGCTTACTTAACTATAAACAGATTTTGTGGTTTGATATTCTAGTCTATTTTCTAACTGGTGGCAGCATTAAAAAGATGACAAGGAAGGGGGTGCTGGTATGAGCTGACATCAGTAACACTCCCGGAAAAAATAATGTACATCAAGGTTCAATTACTATTGGTAAGACTGTACTGGAAGGCACTGAGCTCAGTCTGATAGGGATGAAATCCTGGAAAGCCAGTAACTCTTACTTGGGTGTTGCAGGCATTTTATACTACCAGTGACAACATTTACTGTACAATGTTAAGGTCAGTCATCTTGTATTATCTCACATACATTATCAGCAGCAGTAGCAGCTGTGTGGATCACAGGACTATAGCCCCTGCACATTACATAGAAACTAGCAATAGTGTTGCAGGTCTTGAGACCACAGTCACTGTTATCACTGCATTTCCAACTTTTGTATTACATTCCTTTTCATTAACTAATGTACTTCCTGGATTTCTTTACAAAGCTGTGGCTTAGAATGGGCCCCTCCTTGTGACTCAGTCGACCTACATACTTATTTATGTATGCACGCAAAATAAAAAATGTGTGCGTTTCATCTGCTGAAAAATAAGGATTATGAATCTTATATGTTTTGTTGGTGTTGTTGATGAATCGTGAAACATGAAACCATCTTCTTTAGAGTAATTACCTTACTGTACGCATTACCACCTTTCATGGTATTTTCTGACTAGGAAACCTCATGTGCTCAGCAACTCACTGCAACTACTTTCACTCAGTGACAATGGTTTCCTGACTCTAGATTCTATGGCGTTACCTACTTGTTCTAAAAAAGTCTACTACTTCAGGGCTCAGAAGCAATATGTTACTTATGCTATAAGGCTGCACCTGCAAAGAACAATAATTAGGGATCACAATTTACTGCAAAGACTTGCCAATCTACTGTGTGAAGTTAGAAGCTCGGGCTGGATGCAAAGGAACTGTTGCAAACTAAAACATTTTGGGGTAAGAAACGTGGTTAGTAAATAGAGAGCATGGCCTGTAGTCAGTATGTTTGGTGTAGGCAACTTGACAGCTTGTGACACCACTCATGCTAAAGACCAGATATGACAATTAACTGCTAGTCTAGATGTTGGCAGTTACATGCTATCTAAACATGTAACTATAGAGAGTTGCAGTTACGTTTTGGATAAATCACTGTACTGCTGGTTCTTACAAGCCCAAAATAGGGACACCCAGTCTCTGGCACCATTCTTACACAGAAAGCCCTTCAGTTTCATGAACAATGTGGACCAATTTAGTCATTTACCCACCAAGACAGAGAGAGGTTAAATTACTGAAAAAACAGACAAAGAATTAGGCAACTCTGTTCTTGCAGGTGAGGTTCTTTTCAGCAACTTAGTTGTCACTGAAAACCTCCTTAACAGACTATTAGACGTTATGAACAAAGAATGTTTGCATGAGTATGCTATTTATAAAGCAGACAAGACTGGCATCATTTGGTACTTGCTATCAAATAAAACACTTGTTTCTGTTACTCAGAAAAATACAACTAGGTTAACAAAATAATTGGTTGGCAAATACTAACTGACTTGTAGTGGTGTAGGTAGAGTGAATTCCTGTAGCTTGTGTACAGTGATCACTGAAAGTGTTTTGTACTCTAAATCGGCCATGCAGTGAATACTCAGAGTTCATATCACAATTGTTTTATTTCTTTTGTTAGCTTAGTTAGTCAGAGAAACAGGCAGCATATCAGCAGAGGAGTACGGAAAGCTGACAAGGAGCCAGGTGGCTGAGATGTGCCAGGCTAGGGGACTGGTGCATGGAAACCTGACTAAGGCAGACATGATTGCAGCTTTGGTCACAGTTGCATCAGAAAACAGGAACCAGGAGGATGATCAGACTGACAGTGGAGATGTACCACCCTCAAAGAATGGACAACTCAACCTTTCTGTAGAGGACTTAAAAATCCATCTGGAGCTAAACAGACTTCAGTTGGAGCCCAGACATTTGGAAATAGAAGCAACTGATAGACTGAGATGTCTGCAGGCTGAGGAGAATGAAAAACTGCTATGCGTGGAAGCTGAGGAAAAGGAGAGGCAGAGACAGCACAAGAAGGAGATGCTGACTCCTCTCCAGGGTCATGGAGGTAATGTAGAAGGGAGTAACTGGACTCTAGAAGCACAAAAGGTCAGTAAATTTCTTCCGCAGTTTAAAGAGGGGGATACTTTTGACAGTTTCATTCATATGTTTGAGAGGGTATGTAAACAGTATGATGTTGACTAAAAGCTCTGGGTATGGTTCCTGACCTCCTTACTCCATGGTAAAGCTGTAACTGTGTTGTCTAAAATGTCTGACATTGACTGTTTTAATTACATTGTTGTTAAGAATTGCTTGTTAGAATGTTTTAAACTAACACCTGAAACGTATAGGAAAAAGTTTTGAGGGCAAAGACACAAGGCAGATGAAAGTGTGTGTGAATATGTTGCTGAACTGAGCACTTATTTTCATAGGTGGGCGAGTGGATGTCAGGTCACCACTTTTGAAGGGCTGGCAGACCTTTTGGTGAGGGAACAAATCCTTAGCACTCTGCCTGAGGATATGAGGATCTGATTAACTGATAGACAATCTGCTACTTCAGATGAGTTGGGGAATAAGAGAGACCTATACCTAGCAAGAAGGGCATCCCTGCACAGGAAAGGGACCCCCAGTACTGTTCATGGGTCTAAAGGAACCTATGGTGGGCAGCACAGACTGCCCCAACAGAATCTGCCAGTAGCAAGGGAAGCCACTAGTCCAGGTACACGTCCAGGACCTAGGGTTAAATGTTTTGAATGCAACCAGTGGGGCCATGTGGCATACAGATGTCCACTGAGGCAAGGTGGGGAACAAAAGGTGAGAGAGCCAGTAAGTGGGAAAGACAAAATGCCAATAGTAGGTTGTCTTGACACAACAGGGGTACAGAACTACCATCCTGCAGATGTTCTGATAGGGGAGGATTTGGATGAGGCAATACCATGTGTGTATGCAGTTACACCCAGTCAGGCTAGGAGACAAGCATGTGGGTCTGGTAGCCTGGGGGGAGACCCAGACAGACTGCATACTTGCAGCCAGGACTGGTGAGGTGGTTACTTCAGGGAGGGAGCTGCTCTGTAGCAGTGAGACTGAAGGTGAGCCACAGCTGCTTGTGGGTATTGATGTTCCCTTGGACAGAGTGACTGCAAAGGTAGAGGTGAGTAGTAGTACCCAGGGTGACAGTGAGGCACCACTGTCAGAGGATGCCAGACTTCCTGTGGAAGGGAAGATGGGAAGGGTTACAAAGAGAGAGGAGAGACTGGCTCAGCTCTCAAACCCTACATTGCAAGGCCTGAGGCTGGTAGCTAGTGAAGGACCTGATTCTCAAGGGAAGGGGGAATCTGTATACTGGGAAAAAGGGTTACTGTATAGAGTGTGGACCCCTGAGGGAGGGCTAGAAGGTGAGAGGGTACAGCAGTTGGTAGTGCCTAGAGCCTACTGTCTGGAGCTTCTAGCCATAGCCCATGATATTCCCTTTGCAGGTCATATGGGTATAAAACATACAAAGAGATGTATTATCAGAATTTCTATCGGCCTGGAATTTCCAGAGATGTAACAGGGTACTGCAAGACCTCTGAGCAGTGCCAAAAGGTAGGCAAGGTAGGAGACAAGGTGAGAGCTCCTTTGATGTCTTTGCCTGTGACTGAGAAGCCATTTCAATATTGTGGGGCCTCTGAGTACCCCAAGTTCCACAGGGAAAAAGTATATCCTAGTGGTAGTGGATTATGCTACACGATACCGTGAGGCAGTGGCTCTGTCCTCCATTGAGGCAGAAAAGGTGGCAAATGCTTTGTTAGAGATTTTCAGCAGGGTAGGTTTCCCAAAAGAATACTGAATGACAGAGGTGCCAATTTCATATCAGACCTGCTGGCTTGTCTGTGGAAGTACTGTGAAGTGAAGCACCTGAAGACCACCCCCTACCATCCCCAGACTAATGGTCTTGTTGAGAGGTTAAACTCTACAATCAAGTCCATGCTATGGGCATTTGCAGACCACTCTAAGAAGGAGTGGGACAAATATTTGCCCCACCTGTTGTTTGCTTACATATAGGTTCCCCAGGAATCCACAGGTTTTTCACCCTTTCAGTTGCTGTACGGGCACAGGGTGAGGGGGAATCTAGATTTTATTCGAGATGAGTGGGAAGGTGAGTGTGAACCTCACAAGGAGTCTGTTGTGGCATATGTCCTAAACCTCAGGACAAGGCTCAGGGAACTCATGGGCTTGGCCTACGAGAACCTGGCAGTAGCCCAACAACAGAAAAAGGTGTGGTATGACAGGAATGCTCAAGCTAGAGAGTATGTTGTAGGGCAGCAGGTAATGGTCCTCATTCCTGTCTGACACAACAAGCAGCTTTGGAGGGACCCTACATGGTGGTAAGAAAGGTAAGTGATGTTAACTACATGGCGGAACTGCTAGGCAGGAGCAGAAATTGTACCATGCTAACATGATGAAACCTTACCATGATAGGGAAGCCCTTGTGCTGAGCATTTGCAGTGGATTGCAGGAGGAGTCTGAGGGAAATCTGGTGACTGATCTCCTCAGTAAGGCTTGGACTGACACCTCAGTGGAAGAGGTAGCAATGTCCCAGCAGCTATCTCCTACCCAGGTTCAAGAAATCCGAGCAGTGTTACAGGAGTTTGGGGACATGTTCACTGGGAAACCAGGGTGCATCCGCTTGGTGCAGCACCAGGTGGATACAGGACCCAAAAGGCCTATTAGGCAGGCCCCTTATAGGGTGCCTGAGACAGTCAAACAGACTCTGAAGGAGGAGATGCAAGAGATGTTGGAACTAGGGGTAATTCAAGAGTCTAACAGTCCCTGGGCTTCCCCAGTGGTGCTGAAGGATGGCAGCACCAGGTTCTGTGGTGAGTACAGAAAATTAAATAGTCACACAGAGCCAGATGCTTACCCTACACCTAGGGCAGATGAGGCCCTACAGCAGCTGGGTGGGGCTAAGTATCTTACAACCACTGATCTTACCAAGGGTTACTGGCAGGTGCCCGTGACTCCCAGTACTAGAGAGAAGTCAGCCTTTGCGACTCCTTTTGGCTTGTATGAGTTCACAAAGATCCCCTTTGGGATGAAAAATACACCAGCGACTTTCCAGAGGCTGGCAGATCATATCCTAGCAGGAGCAGGAGGGTTTGCCCTTGCTTACCTAGATGATATTGTCATCTACAGCCATTCTTGGCCAGAACACCTTCAGCATGTCAGGGAGGTGCTGGGCAGACTACAGAGGGCAGGGTTGACCATTAAATAAAGTCCAGCAAATGCCAGGTGGGTATGGCAGAGGTCTCCTACCTGGGACATAGAGTGGGCAGTGGTAAGATCAGGCCAGAACCTGCCAAAGTAAAGGCCATTCAGGCATGGCTTGCACCTGTTACCAAAAAGCAGGTGAGGGCATTCTTAGGGACAGCAGGATACTACAGAAAGTTCATCCCGAGTTAAAGTACCATAGCTGCTCCCCTCACAGACCTGAGAAGGAAGAACAGGCCAGATAACGTAGTGTGGACCCAGGCATGTGACCAGGCATTCCAGGAGCTTAAGGAAACTTTGGGAGGACCCCCTGTGTTAGCCAGTCCAAATTACAGCAAATAATTTGTTGTGTAGGTTGATGCTTTGAACCATGGTGTGGGGGCTGTACTTATCCAGATTTCTTCAGAGGGAGAAGAGCACCCAGTGGTTTATCTCAGTCATAGGCTCCAACCTAGGGAGGAATGCTATGCAGCTGTAGAAAAAGAATGTCTAGCCACAGTGTGTGCACTGCAGAAACTTCAGCCTTATCTGTATGGAAGAAAATTCACTGTAGTGACAGATTGCAACCTCCTAACATGGTTACACAGAGCCAGCCAGCAAAATGCCAAGCTGCTAAGATGGAGTCTCGGGTTGCAAGCATATGATATGTCAGTGCAGCACCACAGTGGGATTAGCAATGCCAATGCACATGGGCTCTCAAGACAGGGAATGGGGTAAGGCATACTAAGATAGACCTAACCCTCTCAAGCAACTTTTCTCAAGGGTCACTTGAACAACTAGCTTGAGGGGAGATATGTGAAGATAGGTGAAGGCTGCCAGTCTAGCCAGATAGAATTTTGTAGATAATTCTGACATTTGTAAATGTTAACATAAGCCACAGGCTTGTTCCCTTAAATGGGAAAAAATGGTGTTAAATGCGAACTACAAAAATGTAACAACAGTGCACCCTGCTGTAACAAAGCTGACAAGTCAATTCTTTGATGTCAAAACTTGGATCTGATATGTGTGGATGAAGGAATTCTGAATATTGTTTTGAGGCCAGAGTTAATGGCGAAAATTTGCATGTATAATTTCTTTTACTGCTCTGGTTCCTGACCAGCTGCAAGATCAAATGAGCTATTAACCTCTGAGAGTCTGTTAGTCTGGGAACCAGAAAGAAATTATGTAGTCTGAAATAAATCAGTGGTACCGCGTTATCAATTTAAGGACAGAAAGAATGAGACCATTAGAGCATTTGTCTTGAGAACATCCAACATCACCAGTACTGCCTGTGTCTATATGTAAGTAAGATTTTAGAACTGTTTCCTCTTAGATATAGCTAGAAAATATGAAGATTAGACTAGTTTGTTTTCTGTGATGTCAGAACTATTTTACTGTTTTATTTTAAGCATATTTCTGTGATCTTTGAACTCTTGACTAGCACTGTGTAGTAAATATTGTCTTGTGTTTTTAATATTTATTATTAAATATTTTTAAACCTTTCAACTGTGGCTGCTTTGTGTAGAGATAATTTAAGCTCCAAGAGTACACTGCATGTATACAGTGATACTGTACCAAGTCACTCCAAATAAGCTTTGCTGTTCAGTCACACTTACCATTTGGATAATAATATTGCACAGTAATAATTAGAACCCCTTTAATAAGGGCCTTTGATTAGCTGATAAATATTAGCTGCGTGGTGGCAGTGATTTCTACTGTATAGTCTGGGTAAAAGGGGCACAGCTGGAGAACCTGTGCCAGCCTTCCCCAGGAGTATCTGTGTGGTTGTATACAGTTGTATACAACTCTTATCTCAAAGCGTGTGTTTGTCAGCTACTTGGGCAGGGACACGAAGCACTGGTTAGACAGAGAGGGTGCTGGAGGTTTTAGCTTGCCTACTAGGCTGAGATCTGGATCCTATAGTTAAGCCAGTGGGAGTCTTATTGGGGACCTGGAGAGAAACGGAAAAAACAGTCCCAGACTGACTGTGGTTTCTGTCTGCTCTTAAGGGAAATTGTACTTTACTGTGTGTGTATATATGATCCTTTCCCTATATGGACGCCCCACACTGGTGTTAGTGGTGAGGACTACGGCTCCTTGATTGCTGGGCCAGTGCACAGGCATCACACAAGCAATAAAAATGGGGAACACAGATGACCACTGCTTGTCAAAGGCAAATCACTTACACCAAAATATTTTAACTTGAGCTTACTTTCAAATTTCAATGGGGCACAGCATACTGGCTGGCTGAAAGACAACATACGTATTCACTGACTGACTAAATGGTCACCTTGTTCCTACTGTGAGGACCTAATTAAGCCAACATCACTTGCTCCCAAAGGCTATTTTACTGCTCAACAGTGTTGCTCCTCACCCAGGTTTGGTAGTGCTCATAACTGCAGGTGACATCAGGAGTCAGTTTCTGCCTGCTAACACCACTGCTAGCACATAAGAGAAGGATAGGGGCATTCTGTGAACTATAAAACACCCATACAAGACAAATGTACTGTTACAGGCTTTACAAGGTTTGTAAAAAATCAGTCCTTACAGCAAGTGATACAGAAAACCACAGTGAAAGATGTTAATGTTTATGGTTGCTGAGACCTAGCTGTATGGATACTAGCAAGGAGTACTACAGAAGGTCAACATCTGGTCACTCCAACAGCACTACCAGTGACACAACCATTACAGCTACAACAGCTTAACCTGCTCCTGACATCCCTGAACAGCTAACAGATGTCAGAAACCTGCATGACACAGGTGCAAACAGTAACTGCTCTTCTTCAGTGATGGAAGCATGGACTTTGACAGATTAATCAGAACTACGGTGCCGGCAGCTTACAGATGCAGACATAACTGCAACTGGACCACTGAGGGCCATTGAGATGGGGTAGGGGGACTGGCATAATTGTTAAAGTGTTTACCTCACAGACACAAGCTACAGGGTTTGATTCTCATGAAAGGGAAAGCATCTTGGCTTAAAATGGTCCACAGAGACAGTTAGCTTAGTACTTACCTATGAACCTACAAGGACCAGAAGCCAGATAATGAAACACCAGTAACTCACTAAATCCCACACACAACTGAAGGTTATTACCCGTTTTAGGTGCTGCCTGACCTCTCACGAAATGACAATAACCCAGAGCACCAATTAAAGCAAAAAGCACAAATGTTTTC